>NW_027274464.1:0-100693 GCF_030028105.1 Mobula birostris | reverse complement strand
ATCAAACACTCCCAGGGTCAGATACAGAGTGAATTCCCTATCACACACTCCCAGGGCTAGATACAGACTGAATCCCCGCCATCACACACCCCCAGAGTCAGACACAGACTGAATTCCCCATGACACACTCCCAGGGTCAGATACAGAGTGAATTCCCCATCACACACTCCCAGGGAAAGATACAGAGTGAATTCCGCATCACACACTCCCAGGGTCAGATACAGAGTGAATTCCCCCCATCACACACTCCCAGGGTCAGACACAGAGTGAATTCCCCCATCACACACTCCCAGGGTCAGACACAGAGTGAATTCCCTAATCACAGACTCCCAGGGTCAGATACAGAGTGAATTCCCCATCACATAACTTCCAGGGACAGATACAGAGTGAATCCCCCATCACACAGTCCCAGGGTCAAACACAGAGTGAATTCAGCATCACACACTCCCAGGGTCAGATACAGAGTGAATTCCCCATCACACACTCCCAGGGTCAGATACAGAGTGAATTTCCCCATCACACACTCCCAGGATCAGACACAGCGCATTCCCCATCACACACTCCCAGGGTCAGATACAGAGTGAATCCCCCCATCACACACTCCCAGGGTCAGACACAGACTGAATTCCCCCATCACACACACCCAGGGTCAGATACAGAGTGAATTCCCCATCACACACTCCCAGGGTCAGATACAGAGTGAATCCCCTCCATCACACACTCCCAGGGTCAGATACAGAGTCAATTCCCCATCACACAACCCCAGGGTCAGACACAGAGTGAATTCCCCCATCATACACTCCCAGGGTCAGACACAGAGTGAATTCCCCATCACACACTCCCAGGGTCAGATACAGACTGAATCCACCCAATCACACACTCCCAGGGTCAGATACAGAGTGAACCCCCTCCATCACACACTCCCAGGGTCAGATACAGAGTGAATTCCCCATCACACACTCCCAGGGTCAGACACAGAGTGAATTCCCTAATCACACACTCCCAGGGTCAGATACAGAGTGAATTCCCCATCACACACTCCTAGGGTCAGACAGATAGAATTCCCTATCAAACACTCCCAGGGTCAGATACAGAGTGAATTCCCCATCACACACTCCCAGGGCTAGATACAGACTGAATCCCCGCCATCACACACCCCCAGAGTCAGACACAGACTGAATTCCCCATGACACACTCCCAGGGTCAGATACAGAGTGAATTCCCCATCACACACTCCCAGGGAAAGATACAGACTGAATTCCGCATCACACACTCCCAGGGTCAGATACAGAGCGAATTCCCCCCATCACACACTCCCAGGGTCAGACACAGAGTGAATTCCCTAATCACAGACTCCCAGGGTCAGATACAGAGTGAATTCCCCATCACATAACTTCCAGGGACAGATACAGAGTGAATTCCCCCATCACACAGTCCCAGGGTCAAACACAGAGTGGATTCAGCATCACACACTCCCAGGGTCAGATACAGAGTGAATTCCCCATCACACACTCCCAGGGTCAGATACACAGTGAATTTCCCCATCACACACTCCCAGGATCAGACACAGCGCATTCCCCATCACACACTCCCAGGGTCAGATACAGAGCGAATCCCCCCATCACACACTCCCAGGGTCAGACACAGACTGAATTCCCCCATCACACACACCCAGGGTCAGATACAGAGTGAATTCCCCATCACACACTCCCAGGGTCAGATACAGAGTGAATCCCCCTCCATCACACACTCCCAGGGTCAGATACAGAGTCAATTCCCCATCACACAACCCCAGGGTCAGACACAGAGTGAATTCCCCCATCATACACTCCCAGGGTCAGACACAGAGTGAATTCCCCATCACACACTCCTTGGGTCAGATACAGACTGAATCCACCCCATCACACACTCCCAGGGTCAGATACAGAGTGAACACCCTCCATCACACACTCCCAGGGTCAGATGCAGAGTGAATTCCCCAACACACACTCCCAGGACTAGATACAGACTGAATCCCCGCCATCACACACCCCCAGAGTCAGACACAGACTGAATTCCCCATCACACACTCCCAGGGTCAGATACAGAGTGAATTCCCCATCACACACTCCCAGGGTCAGATACAGAGTGAATTCCGCATCACACACTCCCAAGGTCAGATACAAAGTGAATTCCCCTCATCACACACTCCCAGGGTCAGACACAGACTGAATTCCCCCATCACACACTCCCAGGGTCAGACACAGAGTGAATTCCCCCATCACACACTCCCAGGGTCAGATACAGACTGAATCCACCCCAACACACACTCCCAGGGTCAGATACAGAGTGAACCCCCTCCATCACACACTCCCAGGGTCAGATACAGAGTGAATTCCCCATCACACACTCCCAGGACTAGATACAGACTGAATCCCCGCCATCACACACCCCCAGAGTCAGACACAGACTGAATTCCCCATCACACACTCCCAGGGTCAGATACAGAGTGAATTCCCCATCACACACTCCCAGGGTCAGATACAGAGTGAATTCCGCATCACACACTCCCAGGGTCAGATACAAAGTGAATTCCCCTCATCACACACTCCCAGGGTCAGACACAGAGTGAATTCCCCCATCACACACTCCCAGGGTCAGACACAGAGTGAATTCCCTAATCAAACACTCCCAGGGTCAGATACAGAGTGAATTCCCCATCACACAACTTCCAGGGACAGATACAGAGTGAATCCCCCATCACACATTCTGAGGGTCAGACACAGAGTGAATTCCCCATCACACACTCCCAGGGTCAGAGAGAGTGAATTCCCTATCACACACTCCCAGGGTCAGACACAGAGCGAAATCCCCATCACAGACTCCCAGGGTCAGATACAGAGTGAATCCCCCCATCACAGACTCCCAGGGTCAGATACAGAGTGAATTCCCCATCACACACTCCCAGGGTCAGATACAAAGTGAATTCCCCATCACACACTCCCAGGGTCATATACAGAGTGAATTTCCCATCACACACTCCCAGGGTCAGACACAGAGTGAATTCCCCATCACGCACTCCCAGGATTAGACATAGAGAGAATTCCCCATCACACACTCCCAGGGTCAGACACAGAGTGAATTCCCCCATCACACACTCCCAGGGTCAGATACAGAGTGAATTCCCCATCACACACTCCCAGGGTCAGATACAGAGTGAATTCTTCATCACACACTCCCAGGGTCAGACACAGAGTGAATTCCCCCATCACACACTCCAAGGGTCAGACACAGAGTGAATTCCCCATCACACACTCCCAGGTTCAGAAACAGACTGAATCCAGCCCATCACACACTCCCAGGGTCAGACACAGAGTGAATTCCCTAATCAAACACTCCCAGGGTCAGATACAGAGTGATTTCCCCATCACACACTCCCAGGGTCAGCTACAGAGTGAACTCCCCCCATCACACACTCCCAGGGTCAGACACAGAGGGAATTCCCCCATCACACACTCCCAGGGTCAGACACAGAGTGAATTCCCTAATCACACACTCCCAGGGTCAGATACAGAGTGAATTCCCCATCACACAACTTCCAGGGACAGATACAGAGTGAATCCCCCATCACACAACTTCCAGGGTCAGATACAGACTGACTCCCCGCCATCACACACCCCCAGAGTCAGACACAGACTGAATTCCCCATGACATACTCCCAGGGTCAGATACAGAGTGAATTCCCCATCACACACTCCCAGGGAAAGATACAGAGTGAATTCCGCATCACACACTCCCAGGGTCAGATACAGAGTGAATTCCCCCCATCACACACTCCCAGGGTCAGACACAGAGTGAATTCCCCCATCACACACTCCTGGGTCAGACACAGAGTGAATACCCTAATCACACACTCCCAGGGTCAGATACAGAGTGAATTCTCCATCACATAACTTCCAGGGACAGATACAGAGTGAATCCCCCCATCACACAGTCCCAGGGTCAAACACAGAGTGAATTCAGCATCACACACTCCCAGGGTCAGATACAGAGTGAATTCCCCATCACACACTCCCAGGGTCAGATACAGAGTGAATTTCCCCATCACACACTCCCAGGATCAGACACAGCGCATTCCCCATCACACACTCCCAGGGTCAGATACAGAGTGAATCCCCCCATCACACACTCCCAGGGTCAGACACAGACTGAATTCCCCCATCACACACACCCAGGGTCAGATACAGAGTGAATTCACCATCACACACTCCCAGGGTCAGATACAGAGTGAATCCCCTCCATCACACACTCCCAGGGTCAGATACAGAGTCAATTCCCCATCACACAACCCCAGGGTCAGACACAGAGTGAATTCCCCCATCATACACTCCCAGGGTCAGACACAGAGTGAATTCCCCATCACACACTCCCAGGGTCAGATACAGACTGAATCCACCCCATCACACACTCCCAGGGTCAGATACAGAGTGAACCCCCTCCATCACACACTGCCAGGGTCAGATACAGAGTGAATTCCCCATCACACACTCCCAGGACTAGATACAGACTGAATCCCCGCCATCACACACCCCCAGAGTCAGACACAGACTGAATTCCCCATCACACACTCCCAGGGTCAGATACAGAGTGAATTCCCCATCACACACTCCCAGGGTCAGATACAGAGTGAATTCCGCATCACACACTCCCAGGGTCAGATACAAAGTGAATTCCCCTCATCACACACTCCCAGGGTCAGACACAGAGTGAATTCCCCCATCACACACTCCCAGGGTCAGACACAGAGTGAATTCCCCAATCAAACACTCCCAGGGTCAGATACAGAGTGAATTCCCCATCACACAACTTCCAGGGACAGATACAGAGTGAATCCCCCATCACACATTCTGAGGGTCAGACACAGAGTGAATTCCCCATCACACACTCCCAGGGTCAGAGAGAGTGAATTCCCTATCACACACTCCCAGGGTCAGACACAGAGCGAAATCCCCATCACAGACTCCCAGGGTCAGATACAGAGTGAATCCCCCCATCACAGACTCCCAGGGTCAGATACAGAGTGAATTCCCCATCACACACTCCCAGGGTCAGATACAAAGTGAATTCCCCATCACACACTCCAGGGTCATATACAGAGTGAATTTCCCATCACACACTCCCAGGGTCAGACACAGAGTGAACTCCCCATCACGCACTCCCAGGATTAGACATAGAGAGAATTCCCCATCACACACTCCCAGGGTCAGACAGAGAGTGAATTCCCCCATCACACACTCCCAGGGTCAGATACAGAGTGAATTCCCCATCACACACTCCCAGGGTCAGATACAGAGTGAATTCCTCATCACACACTCCCAGGGTCAGACACAGAGTGAATTCCCCCATCACACACTCCAAGGGTCAGACACAAAGTGAATTCCCCATCACACACCCCCGGGGTCAGATGCAGAGTGATTTCCCCATCACACACTCCCAGGGTCAGCTACAGAGTGAACTCCCCCCATCACACACTCCCAGGGTCAGACACAGAGTGAATTCCCCCATCACACACTCCCAGGGTCAGACACAGAGTGAATTCCCTAATCACACACTCCCAGGGTCAGATACAGAGTGAATTCCCCATCACACAACTTCCAGGGACAGATACAGAGTGAATCCCCCATCACACATTCTGAGGGTCAGACACAGAGTGAATTCCCCATCACACACTCCCAGGGTCAGACACAGAGTGAATTCCCTAATCACACACTCCCAGGGTCAGATACAGAGTGAATTCCCCATCACACAACTTCAAGGGACAGATACAGAGTGAATCCCCCATCACACATTCTGAGGGTCAGATACAGAGTGAATCCCCTGCATCAGACACTCCCAGGGTCAGAAAAAGAGTGAATTCCCCATCACACACTCGCAGGGTCAGACAGAGTGAATTACCCCCATCACACACTCCCAGGATCAGACACAGCGCATTCCCCATCACACACTCCCAGGGTCAGATACAGAGTGAATCCCCCCATCACACACTCCAGGGTCAGACACAGAGTGAATTCCCCCATCACACACACCCATGGTCAGATACAGAGTGAATTTCCCATCACACACTCCCAGGACTAGATACAGACTGAATCCCCGCCATCACACACCCCCAGAGTCAGACACAGACTGAATTCCCCATGACACACTCCCAGGGTCAGATACAGAGTGAATTCCCCATCACACACTCCCAGGGTCAGATACAGAGTGAATTCCCCATCACACACTCCCAGGGAAAGATACAGAGTGAATTCCGCATCACACACTCCCAGGGTCAGATACAGAGTGAATTCCCCCCATCACACACTCCCAGGGTCAGACACAGAGTGAATTCCCCCATCACACACTCCCAGGGTCAGACACAGAGTGAATTCCCTAATCACAGACTCCCAGGGTCAGATACAGAGTGAATTCCCCATCACATAACTTCCAGGGACAGATACAGAGTGAATCCCCCCATCACACAGTCCCAGGGTCAAACACAGAGTGAATTCAGCATCACACACTCCCAGGGTCAGATACAGAGTGAATTCCCCATCACACACTCCCAGGGTCAGATACAGAGTGAATTTCCCCATCACACACTCCCAGGATCAGACACAGCGCATTCCCCATCACACACTCCCAGGGTCAGATACAGAGTGAATCCCCCCATCACACACTCCCAGGGTCAGACACAGACTGAATTCCCCCATCACACACACCCAGGGTCAGATACAGAGTGAATTCCCCATCACACACTCCAGGGTCAGATACAGAGTGAATCCCCTCCATCACACACTCCCAGGGTCAGATACAGAGTCAATTCCCCATCACACAACCCCAGGGTCAGACACAGAGTGAATTCCCCCATCATACACTCCCAGGGTCAGACACAGAGTGAATTCCCCATCACACACTCCCAGGGTCAGATACAGACTGAATCCACCCAATCACACACTCCCAGGGTCAGATACAGAGTGAACCCCCTCCATCACACACTCCCAGGGTCAGATACAGAGTGAATTCCCCATCACACACTCCCAGGGTCAGACACAGAGTGAATTCCCTAATCACACACTCCCAGGGTCAGATACAGAGTGAATTCCCCATCACACACTCCTAGGGTCAGACAGATAGAATTCCCTATCAAACACTCCCAGGGTCAGATACAGAGTGAATTCCCCATCACACACTCCCAGGGCTAGATACAGACTGAATCCCCGCCATCACACACCCCCAGAGTCAGACACAGACTGAATTCCCCATGACACACTCCCAGGGTCAGATACAGAGTGAATTCCCCATCACACACTCCCAGGGAAAGATACAGACTGAATTCCGCATCACACACTCCCAGGGTCAGATACAGAGCGAATTCCCCCCATCACACACTCCCAGGGTCAGACACAGAGTGAATTCCCCATCACATAACTTCCAGGGACAGATACAGAGTGAATTCCCCCATCACACAGTCCCAGGGTCAAACACAGAGTGGATTCAGCATCACACACTCCCAGGGTCAGATACAGAGTGAATTCCCCATCACACACTCCCAGGGTCAGATACACAGTGAATTTCCCCATCACACACTCCCAGGATCAGACACAGCGCATTCCCCATCACACACTCCCAGGGTCAGATACAGAGCGAATCCCCCCATCACACACTCCCAGGGTCAGACACAGACTGAATTCCCCCATCACACACACCCAGGGTCAGATACAGAGTGAATTCCCCATCACACACTCCCAGGGTCAGATACAGAGTGAATCCCCTCCATCACACACTCCCAGGGTCAGATACAGAGTCAATTCCCCATCACACAACCCCAGGGTCAGACACAGAGTGAATTCCCCCATCATACACTCCCAGGGTCAGACACAGAGTGAATTCCCCATCACACACTCCTTGGGTCAGATACAGACTGAATCCACCCCATCACACACTCCCAGGGTCAGATACAGAGTGAACACCCTCCATCACACACTCCCAGGGTCAGATGCAGAGTGAATTCCCCAACACACACTCCCAGGACTAGATACAGACTGAATCCCCGCCATCACACACCCCCAGAGTCAGACACAGACTGAATTCCCCATCACACACTCCCAGGGTCAGATACAGAGTGAATTCCCCATCACACACTCCCAGGGTCAGATACAGAGTGAATTCCGCATCACACACTCCCAAGGTCAGATACAAAGTGAATTCCCCTCATCACACACTCCCAGGGTCAGACACAGACTGAATTCCCCCATCACACACTCCCAGGGTCAGACACAGAGTGAATTCCCCCATCACACACTCCCAGGGTCAGATACAGACTGAATCCACCCCAACACACACTCCCAGGGTCAGATACAGAGTGAACCCCCTCCATCACACACTCCCAGGGTCAGATACAGAGTGAATTCCCCATCACACACTCCCAGGACTAGATACAGACTGAATCCCCGCCATCACACACCCCCAGAGTCAGACACAGACTGAATTCCCCATCACACACTCCCAGGGTCAGATACAGAGTGAATTCCCCATCACACACTCCCAGGGTCAGATACAGAGTGAATTCCGCATCACACACTCCCAGGGTCAGATACAAAGTGAATTCCCCTCATCACACACTCCCAGGGTCAGACACAGAGTGAATTCCCCCATCACACACTCCCAGGGTCAGACACAGAGTGAATTCCCTAATCAAACACTCCCAGGGTCAGATACAGAGTGAATTCCCCATCACACAACTTCCAGGGACAGATACAGAGTGAATCCCCCATCACACATTCTGAGGGTCAGACACAGAGTGAATTCCCCATCACACACTCCCAGGGTCAGAGAGAGTGAATTCCCTATCACACACTCCCAGGGTCAGACACAGAGCGAAATCCCCATCACAGACTCCCAGGGTCAGATACAGAGTGAATCCCCCCATCACAGACTCCCAGGGTCAGATACAGAGTGAATTCCCCATCACACACTCCCAGGGTCAGATACAAAGTGAATTCCCCATCACACACTCCCAGGGTCATATACAGAGTGAATTTCCCATCACACACTCCCAGGGTCAGACACAGAGTGAATTCCCCATCACGCACTCCCAGGATTAGACATAGAGAGAATTCCCCATCACACACTCCCAGGGTCAGACACAGAGTGAATTCCCCCATCACACACTCCCAGGGTCAGATACAGAGTGAATTCCCCATCACACACTCCCAGGGTCAGATACAGAGTGAATTCCTCATCACACACTCCCAGGGTCAGACACAGAGTGAATTCCCCCATCACACACTCCAAGGGTCAGACACAGAGTGAATTCCCCATCACACACTCCCAGGTTCAGAAACAGACTGAATCCAGCCCATCACACACTCCCAGGGTCAGACACAGAGTGAATTCCCTAATCAAACACTCCCAGGGTCAGATACAGAGTGATTTCCCCATCACACACTCCCAGGGTCAGCTACAGAGTGAACTCCCCCCATCACACACTCCCAGGGTCAGACACAGAGGGAATTCCCCCATCACACACTCCCAGGGTCAGACACAGAGTGAATTCCCTAATCACACACTCCCAGGGTCAGATACAGAGTGAATTCCCCATCACACAACTTCCAGGGACAGATACAGAGTGAATCCCCCATCACACAACTTCCAGGGTCAGATACAGACTGACTCCCCGCCATCACACACCCCCAGAGTCAGACACAGACTGAATTCCCCATGACACACTCCCAGGGTCAGATACAGAGTGAATTCCCCATCACACACTCCCAGGGAAAGATACAGAGTGAATTCCGCATCACACACTCCCAGGGTCAGATACAGAGTGAATTCCCCCATCACACACTCCAAGGGTCAGACACAAAGTGAATTCCCCATCACACACCCCCGGGGTCAGATGCAGAGTGATTTCCCCATCACACACTCCCAGGGTCAGCTACAGAGTGAACTCCCCCCATCACACACTCCCAGGGTCAGACACAGAGTGAATTCCCCCATCACACACTCCCAGGGTCAGACACAGAGTGAATTCCCTAATCACACACTCCCAGGGTCAGATACAGAGTGAATTCCCCATCACACAACTTCCAGGGACAGATACAGAGTGAATCCCCCATCACACATTCTGAGGGTCAGACACAGAGTGAATTCCCCATCACACACTCCCAGGGTCAGACACAGAGTGAATTCCCTAATCACACACTCCCAGGGTCAGATACAGAGTGAATTCCCCATCACACAACTTCAAGGGACAGATACAGAGTGAATCCCCCATCACACATTCTGAGGGTCAGATACAGAGTGAATCCCCTGCATCAGACACTCCCAGGGTCAGAAAAAGAGTGAATTCCCCATCACACACTCGCAGGGTCAGACAGAGTGAATTACCCCCATCACACACTCCCAGGATCAGACACAGCGCATTCCCCATCACACACTCCCAGGGTCAGATACAGAGTGAATCCCCCCATCACACACTCCCAGGGTCAGACACAGAGTGAATTCCCCCATCACACACACCCATGGTCAGATACAGAGTGAATTTCCCATCACACACTCCCAGGACTAGATACAGACTGAATCCCCGCCATCACACACCCCCAGAGTCAGACACAGACTGAATTCCCCATGACACACTCCCAGGGTCAGATACAGAGTGAATTCCCCATCACACACTCCCAGGGTCAGATACAGAGTGAATTCCCCATCACACACTCCCAGG
Source organism: Mobula birostris (assembly GCF_030028105.1). Lineage (NCBI taxonomy): Eukaryota > Metazoa > Chordata > Chondrichthyes > Myliobatiformes > Myliobatidae > Mobula > Mobula birostris. The sequence goes on along the minus strand of NW_027274464.1, from coordinate 89,952 downwards.
GAAAGATACAGAGTGAATTCCGCATCACACACTCCCAGGGTCAGATACAGAGTGAATTCCCCCCATCACACACTCCCAGGGTCAGACACAGAGTGAATTCCCCCATCACACACTCCCAGGGTCAGACACAGAGTGAATTCCCTAATCACAGACTCCCAGGGTCAGATACAGAGTGAATTCCCCATCACATAACTTCCAGGGACAGATACAGAGTGAATCCCCCCATCACACAGTCCCAGGGTCAAACACAGAGTGAATTCAGCATCACACACTCCCAGGGTCAGATACAGAGTGAATTCCCCATCACACACTCCCAGGGTCAGATACAGAGTGAATTTCCCCATCACACACTCCCAGGATCAGACACAGCGCATTCCCCATCACACACTCCCAGGGTCAGATACAGAGTGAATCCCCCCATCACACACTCCCAGGGTCAGACACAGACTGAATTCCCCCATCACACACACCCAGGGTCAGATACAGAGTGAATTCCCCATCACACACTCCCAGGGTCAGATACAGAGTGAATCCCCTCCATCACACACTCCCAGGGTCAGATACAGAGTCAATTCCCCATCACACAACCCCAGGGTCAGACACAGAGTGAATTCCCCCATCATACACTCCCAGGGTCAGACACAGAGTGAATTCCCCATCACACACTCCCAGGGTCAGACACAGAGTGAATTCCCTAATCAAACACTCCCAGGGTCAGATACAGAGTGAATTCCCCATCACACAACTTCCAGGGACAGATACAGAGTGAATCCCCCATCACACATTCTGAGGGTCAGACACAGAGTGAATTCCCCATCACACACTCCCAGGGTCAGAGAGAGTGAATTCCCTATCACACACCCCCAGGGTCAGACACAGAGCGAAATCCCCATCAATGACTCCCAGGGTCAGATACAGAGTGAATCCCCCCATCACAGACTCCCAGGGTCAGATACAGAGTGAATTCCCCATCACACACTCCCAGGGTCAGATACAAAGTGAATTCCCCATCACACACTCCCAGGGTCATATACAGAGTGAATTTCCCATCACACACTCCCAGGGTCAGACACAGAGTGAATTCCCCATCACACACTCCCAGGATTAGACATAGAGAGAATTCCCCATCACACACTCCCAGGGTCAGACACAGAGTGAATTCCCCCATCACACACTCCCAGGGTCAGATACAGAGTGAATTCCCCATCACACACTCCCAGGGTCAGATACAGAGTGAATTCCTCATCACACACTCCCAGGGTCAGACACAGAGTGAATTCCCCCATCACACACTCCAAGGGTCAGACACAGAGTGAATTCCCCATCACACACTCCCAGGTTCAGAAACAGACTGAATCCAGCCCATCACACACTCCCAGGGTCAGACACAGAGTGAATTCCCTAATCAAACACTCCCAGGGTCAGATACAGAGTGATTTCCCCATCACACACTCCCAGGGTCAGCTACAGAGTGAACTCCCCCCATCACACACTCCCAGGGTCAGACACAGAGGGAATTCCCCCATCACACACTCCCAGGGTCAGACACAGAGTGAATTCCCTAATCACACACTCCCAGGGTCAGATACAGAGTGAATTCCCCATCACACAACTTCCAGGGACAGATACAGAGTGAATCCCCCATCACACAACTTCCAGGGTCAGATACAGACTGACTCCCCGCTATCACACACCCCCAGAGTCAGACACAGACTGAATTCCCCATGACACACTCCCAGGGTCAGATACAGAGTGAATTCCCCATCACACACTCCCAGGGAAAGATACAGAGTGAATTCCGCATCACACACTCCCAGGGTCAGATACAGAGTGAATTCCCCCATCACACACTCCAAGGGTCAGACACAAAGTGAATTCCCCATCACACACCCCCGGGGTCAGATGCAGAGTGATTTCCCCATCACACACTCCCAGGGTCAGCTACAGAGTGAACTCCCCCCATCACACACTCCCAGGGTCAGACACAGAGTGAATTCCCCCATCACACACTCCCAGGGTCAGACACAGAGTGAATTCCCTAATCACACACTCCCAGGGTCAGATACAGAGTGAATTCCCCATCACACAACTTCCAGGGACAGATACAGAGTGAATCCCCCATCACACATTCTGAGGGTCAGACACAGAGTGAATTCCCCATCACACACTCCCAGGGTCAGACACAGAGTGAATTCCCTAATCACACACTCCCAGGGTCAGATACAGAGTGAATTCCCCATCACACAACTTCAAGGGACAGATACAGAGTGAATCCCCCATCACACATTCTGAGGGTCAGATACAGAGTGAATCCCCTGCATCAGACACTCCCAGGGTCAGAAAAAGAGTGAATTCCCCATCACACACTCGCAGGGTCAGACAGAGTGAATTACCCCCATCACACACTCCCAGGATCAGACACAGCGCATTCCCCATCACACACTCCCAGGGTCAGATACAGAGTGAATCCCCCCATCACACACTCCCAGGGTCAGACACAGAGTGAATTCCCCCATCACACACACCCATGGTCAGATACAGAGTGAATTTCCCATCACACACTCCCAGGACTAGATACAGACTGAATCCCCGCCATCACACACCCCCAGAGTCAGACACAGACTGAATTCCCCATGACACACTCCCAGGGTCAGATACAGAGTGAATTCCCCATCACACACTCCCAGGGTCAGATACAGAGTGAATTCCCCATCACACACTCCCAGGGAAAGATACAGAGTGAATTCCGCATCACACACTCCCAGGGTCAGATACAGAGTGAATTCCCCCCATCACACACTCCCAGGGTCAGACACAGAGTGAATTCCCCCATCACACACTCCCAGGGTCAGACACAGAGTGAATTCCCTAATCACAGACTCCCAGGGTCAGATACAGAGTGAATTCCCCATCACATAACTTCCAGGGACAGATACAGAGTGAATCCCCCCATCACACAGTCCCAGGGTCAAACACAGAGTGAATTCAGCATCACACACTCCCAGGGTCAGATACAGAGTGAATTCCCCATCACACACTCCCAGGGTCAGATACAGAGTGAATTTCCCCATCACACACTCCCAGGATCAGACACAGCGCATTCCCCATCACACACTCCCAGGGTCAGATACAGAGTGAATCCCCCCATCACACACTCCCAGGGTCAGACACAGACTGAATTCCCCCATCACACACACCCAGGGTCAGATACAGAGTGAATTCCCCATCACACACTCCCAGGGTCAGATACAGAGTGAATCCCCTCCATCACACACTCCCAGGGTCAGATACAGAGTCAATTCCCCATCACACAACCCCAGGGTCAGACACAGAGTGAATTCCCCCATCATACACTCCCAGGGTCAGACACAGAGTGAATTCCCCATCACACACTCCCAGGGTCAGATACAGACTGAATCCACCCAATCACACACTCCCAGGGTCAGATACAGAGTGAACCCCCTCCATCACACACTCCCAGGGTCAGATACAGAGTGAATTCCCCATCACACACTCCCAGGGTCAGACACAGAGTGAATTCCCTAATCACACACTCCCAGGGTCAGATACAGAGTGAATTCCCCATCACACACTCCTAGGGTCAGACAGATAGAATTCCCTATCAAACACTCCCAGGGTCAGATACAGAGTGAATTCCCCATCACACACTCCCAGGGCTAGATACAGACTGAATCCCCGCCATCACACACCCCCAGAGTCAGACACAGACTGAATTCCCCATGACACACTCCCAGGGTCAGATACAGAGTGAATTCCCCATCACACACTCCCAGGGAAAGATACAGACTGAATTCCGCATCACACACTCCCAGGGTCAGATACAGAGCGAATTCCCCCCATCACACACTCCCAGGGTCAGACACAGAGTGAATTCCCTAATCACAGACTCCCAGGGTCAGATACAGAGTGAATTCCCCATCACATAACTTCCAGGGACAGATACAGAGTGAATTCCCCCATCACACAGTCCCAGGGTCAAACACAGAGTGGATTCAGCATCACACACTCCCAGGGTCAGATACAGAGTGAATTCCCCATCACACACTCCCAGGGTCAGATACACAGTGAATTTCCCCATCACACACTCCCAGGATCAGACACAGCGCATTCCCCATCACACACTCCCAGGGTCAGATACAGAGCGAATCCCCCCATCACACACTCCCAGGGTCAGACACAGACTGAATTCCCCCATCACACACACCCAGGGTCAGATACAGAGTGAATTCCCCATCACACACTCCCAGGGTCAGATACAGAGTGAATCCCCTCCATCACACACTCCCAGGGTCAGATACAGAGTCAATTCCCCATCACACAACCCCAGGGTCAGACACAGAGTGAATTCCCCCATCATACACTCCCAGGGTCAGACACAGAGTGAATTCCCCATCACACACTCCTTGGGTCAGATACAGACTGAATCCACCCCATCACACACTCCCAGGGTCAGATACAGAGTGAACACCCTCCATCACACACTCCCAGGGTCAGATGCAGAGTGAATTCCCCAACACACACTCCCAGGACTAGATACAGACTGAATCCCCGCCATCACACACCCCCAGAGTCAGACACAGACTGAATTCCCCATCACACACTCCCAGGGTCAGATACAGAGTGAATTCCCCATCACACACTCCCAGGGTCAGATACAGAGTGAATTCCGCATCACACACTCCCAAGGTCAGATACAAAGTGAATTCCCCTCATCACACACTCCCAGGGTCAGACACAGACTGAATTCCCCCATCACACACTCCCAGGGTCAGACACAGAGTGAATTCCCCCATCACACACTCCCAGGGTCAGATACAGACTGAATCCACCCCAACACACACTCCCAGGGTCAGATACAGAGTGAACCCCCTCCATCACACACTCCCAGGGTCAGATACAGAGTGAATTCCCCATCACACACTCCCAGGACTAGATACAGACTGAATCCCCGCCATCACACACCCCCAGAGTCAGACACAGACTGAATTCCCCATCACACACTCCCAGGGTCAGATACAGAGTGAATTCCCCATCACACACTCCCAGGGTCAGATACAGAGTGAATTCCGCATCACACACTCCCAGGGTCAGATACAAAGTGAATTCCCCTCATCACACACTCCCAGGGTCAGACACAGAGTGAATTCCCCCATCACACACTCCCAGGGTCAGACACAGAGTGAATTCCCTAATCAAACACTCCCAGGGTCAGATACAGAGTGAATTCCCCATCACACAACTTCCAGGGACAGATACAGAGTGAATCCCCCATCACACATTCTGAGGGTCAGACACAGAGTGAATTCCCCATCACACACTCCCAGGGTCAGAGAGAGTGAATTCCCTATCACACACTCCCAGGGTCAGACACAGAGCGAAATCCCCATCACAGACTCCCAGGGTCAGATACAGAGTGAATCCCCCCATCACAGACTCCCAGGGTCAGATACAGAGTGAATTCCCCATCACACACTCCCAGGGTCAGATACAAAGTGAATTCCCCATCACACACTCCCAGGGTCATATACAGAGTGAATTTCCCATCACACACTCCCAGGGTCAGACACAGAGTGAATTCCCCATCACGCACTCCCAGGATTAGACATAGAGAGAATTCCCCATCACACACTCCCAGGGTCAGACACAGAGTGAATTCCCCCATCACACACTCCCAGGGTCAGATACAGAGTGAATTCCCCATCACACACTCCCAGGGTCAGATACAGAGTGAATTCCTCATCACACACTCCCAGGGTCAGACACAGAGTGAATTCCCCCATCACACACTCCAAGGGTCAGACACAGAGTGAATTCCCCATCACACACTCCCAGGTTCAGAAACAGACTGAATCCAGCCCATCACACACTCCCAGGGTCAGACACAGAGTGAATTCCCTAATCAAACACTCCCAGGGTCAGATACAGAGTGATTTCCCCATCACACACTCCCAGGGTCAGCTACAGAGTGAACTCCCCCCATCACACACTCCCAGGGTCAGACACAGAGGGAATTCCCCCATCACACACTCCCAGGGTCAGACACAGAGTGAATTCCCTAATCACACACTCCCAGGGTCAGATACAGAGTGAATTCCCCATCACACAACTTCCAGGGACAGATACAGAGTGAATCCCCCATCACACAACTTCCAGGGTCAGATACAGACTGACTCCCCGCCATCACACACCCCGAGAGTCAGACACAGACTGAATTCCCCATGACACACTCCCAGGGTCAGATACAGAGTGAATTCCCCATCACACACTCCCAGGGAAAGATACAGAGTGAATTCCGCATCACACACTCCCAGGGTCAGATACAGAGTGAATTCCCCCCATCACACACTCCCAGGGTCAGACACAGAGTGAATTCCCCCATCACACACTCCCTGGGTCAGACACAGAGTGAATACCCTAATCACACACTCCCAGGGTCAGATACAGAGTGAATTCTCCATCACATAACTTCCAGGGACAGATACAGAGTGAATCCCCCCATCACACAGTCCCAGGGTCAAACACAGAGTGAATTCAGCATCACACACTCCCAGGGTCAGATACAGAGTGAATTCCCCATCACACACTCCCAGGGTCAGATACAGAGTGAATTTCCCCATCACACACTCCCAGGATCAGACACAGCGCATTCCCCATCACACACTCCCAGGGTCAGATACAGAGTGAATCCCCCCATCACACACTCCCAGGGTCAGACACAGACTGAATTCCCCCATCACACACACCCAGGGTCAGATACAGAGTGAATTCACCATCACACACTCCCAGGGTCAGATACAGAGTGAATCCCCTCCATCACACACTCCCAGGGTCAGATACAGAGTCAATTCCCCATCACACAACCCCAGGGTCAGACACAGAGTGAATTCCCCCATCATACACTCCCAGGGTCAGACACAGAGTGAATTCCCCATCACACACTCCCAGGGTCAGATACAGACTGAATCCACCCCATCACACACTCCCAGGGTCAGATACAGAGTGAACCCCCTCCATCACACACTGCCAGGGTCAGATACAGAGTGAATTCCCCATCACACACTCCCAGGACTAGATACAGACTGAATCCCCGCCATCACACACCCCCAGAGTCAGACACAGACTGAATTCCCCATCACACACTCCCAGGGTCAGATACAGAGTGAATTCCCCATCACACACTCCCAGGGTCAGATACAGAGTGAATTCCGCATCACACACTCCCAGGGTCAGATACAAAGTGAATTCCCCTCATCACACACTCCCAGGGTCAGACACAGAGTGAATTCCCCCATCACACACTCCCAGGGTCAGACACAGAGTGAATTCCCCAATCAAACACTCCCAGGGTCAGATACAGAGTGAATTCCCCATCACACAACTTCCAGGGACAGATACAGAGTGAATCCCCCATCACACATTCTGAGGGTCAGACACAGAGTGAATTCCCCATCACACACTCCCAGGGTCAGAGAGAGTGAATTCCCTATCACACACTCCCAGGGTCAGACACAGAGCGAAATCCCCATCACAGACTCCCAGGGTCAGATACAGAGTGAATCCCCCCATCACAGACTCCCAGGGTCAGATACAGAGTGAATTCCCCATCACACACTCCCAGGGTCAGATACAAAGTGAATTCCCCATCACACACTCCCAGGGTCATATACAGAGTGAATTTCCCATCACACACTCCCAGGGTCAGACACAGAGTGAACTCCCCATCACGCACTCCCAGGATTAGACATAGAGAGAATTCCCCATCACACACTCCCAGGGTCAGACAGAGAGTGAATTCCCCCATCACACACTCCCAGGGTCAGATACAGAGTGAATTCCCCATCACACACTCCCAGGGTCAGATACAGAGTGAATTCCTCATCACACACTCCCAGGGTCAGACACAGAGTGAATTCCCCCATCACACACTCCAAGGGTCAGACACAAAGTGAATTCCCCATCACACACCCCCGGGGTCAGATGCAGAGTGATTTCCCCATCACACACTCCCAGGGTCAGCTACAGAGTGAACTCCCCCCATCACACACTCCCAGGGTCAGACACAGAGTGAATTCCCCCATCACACACTCCCAGGGTCAGACACAGAGTGAATTCCCTAATCACACACTCCCAGGGTCAGATACAGAGTGAATTCCCCATCACACAACTTCCAGGGACAGATACAGAGTGAATCCCCCATCACACATTCTGAGGGTCAGACACAGAGTGAATTCCCCATCACACACTCCCAGGGTCAGACACAGAGTGAATTCCCTAATCACACACTCCCAGGGTCAGATACAGAGTGAATTCCCCATCACACAACTTCAAGGGACAGATACAGAGTGAATCCCCCATCACACATTCTGAGGGTCAGATACAGAGTGAATCCCCTGCATCAGACACTCCCAGGGTCAGAAAAAGAGTGAATTCCCCATCACACACTCGCAGGGTCAGACAGAGTGAATTACCCCCATCACACACTCCCAGGATCAGACACAGCGCATTCCCCATCACACACTCCCAGGGTCAGATACAGAGTGAATCCACCCCATCACACACTCCCAGGGTCAGACACAGAGTGAATTCCCCCATCACACACACCCATGGTCAGATACAGAGTGAATTTCCCATCACACACTCCCAGGACTAGATACAGACTGAATCCCCGCCATCACACACCCCCAGAGTCAGACACAGACTGAATTCCCCATGACACACTCCCAGGGTCAGATACAGAGTGAATTCCCCATCACACACTCCCAGGGTCAGATACAGAGTGAATTCCGCATCACACACTCCCAAGGTCAGATACAAAGTGAATTCCCCTCATCACACACTCCCAGGGTCAGACACAGACTGAATTCCCCCATCACACACTCCCAGGGTCAGACACAGAGTGAATTCCCCCATCACACACTCCCAGGGTCAGATACAGACTGAATCCACCCCAACACACACTCCCAGGGTCAGATACAGAGTGAACCCCCTCCATCACACACTCCCAGGGTCAGATACAGAGTGAATTCCCCATCACACACTCCCAGGACTAGATACAGACTGAATCCCCGCCATCACACACCCCCAGAGTCAGACACAGACTGAATTCCCCATCACACACTCCCAGGGTCAGATACAGAGTGAATTCCCCATCACACACTCCCAGGGTCAGATACAGAGTGAATTCCGCATCACACACTCCCAGGGTCAGATACAAAGTGAATTCCCCTCATCACACACTCCCAGGGTCAGACACAGAGTGAATTCCCCCATCACACACTCCCAGGGTCAGACACAGAGTGAATTCCCTAATCAAACACTCCCAGGGTCAGATACAGAGTGAATTCCCCAGCACACAACTTCCAGGGACAGATACAGAGTGAATCCCCCATCACACATTCTGAGGGTCAGACACAGAGTGAATTCCTCATCACACACTCCCAGGGTCAGAGAGAGTGAATTCCCTATCACACACTCCCAGGGTCAGACACAGAGCGAAATCCCCATCACAGACTCCCAGGGTCAGATACAGAGTGAATCCCCCCATCACAGACTCCCAGGGTCAGATACAGAGTGAATTCCCCATCACACACTCCCAGGGTCAGATACAAAGTGAATTCCCCATCACACACTCCCAGGGTCATATACAGAGTGAATTTCCCATCACACACTCCCAGGGTCAGACACAGAGTGAATTCCCCATCACGCACTCCCAGGATTAGACATAGAGAGAATTCCCCATCACACACTCCCAGGGTCAGACACAGAGTGAATTCCCCCATCACACACTCCCAGGGTCAGATACAGAGTGAATTCCCCATCACACACTCCCAGGGTCAGATACAGAGTGAATTCCTCATCACACACTCCCAGGGTCAGACACAGAGTGAATTCCCCCATAACACACTCCAAGGGTCAGACACAGAGTGAATTCCCCATCACACACTCCCAGGTTCAGAAACAGACTGAATCCAGCCCATCACACACTCCCAGGGTCAGACACAGAGTGAATTCCCTAATCAAACACTCCCAGGGTCAGATACAGAGTGATTTCCCCATCACACACTCCCAGGGTCAGCTACAGAGTGAACTCCCCCCATCACACACTCCCAGGGTCAGACACAGAGGGAATTCCCCCATCACACACTCCCAGGGTCAGACACAGAGTGAATTCCCTAATCACACACTCCCAGGGTCAGATACAGAGTGAATTCCCCATCACACAACTTCCAGGGACAGATACAGAGTGAATCCCCCATCACACAACTTCCAGGGTCAGATACAGACTGACTCCCCGCCATCACACACCCCCAGAGTCAGACACAGACTGAATTCCCCATGACACACTCCCAGGGTCAGATAAAGAGTGAATTCCCCATCACACACTCCCAGGGAAAGATACAGAGTGAATTCCGCATCACACACTCCCAGGGTCAGATACAGAGTGAATTCCCCCCATCACACACTCCCAGGGTCAGACACAGAGTGAATTCCCCCATCACACACTCCCTGGGTCAGACACAGAGTGAATACCCTAATCACACACTCCCAGGGTCAGATACAGAGTGAATTCTCCATCACATAACTTCCAGGGACAGATACAGAGTGAATCCCCCCATCACACAGTCCCAGGGTCAAACACAGAGTGAATTCAGCATCACACACTCCCAGGGTCAGATACAGAGTGAATTCCCCATCACACACTCCCAGGGTCAGATACAGAGTGAATTTCCCCATCACACACTCCCAGGATCAGACACAGCGCATTCCCCATCACACACTCCCAGGGTCAGATACAGAGTGAATCCCCCCATCACACACTCCCAGGGTCAGACACAGACTGAATTCCCCCATCACACACACCCAGGGTCAGATACAGAGTGAATTCACCATCACACACTCCCAGGGTCAGATACAGAGTGAATCCCCTCCATCACACACTCCCAGGGTCAGATACAGAGTCAATTCCCCATCACACAACCCCAGGGTCAGACACAGAGTGAATTCCCCCATCATACACTCCCAGGGTCAGACACAGAGTGAATTCCCCATCACACACTCCCAGGGTCAGATACAGACTGAATCCACCCCATCACACACTCCCAGGGTCAGATACAGAGTGAACCCCCTCCATCACACACTGCCAGGGTCAGATACAGAGTGAATTCCCCATCACACACTCCAGGACTAGATACAGACTGAATCCCCGCCATCACACACCCCCAGAGTCAGACACAGACTGAATTCCCCATCACACACTCCCAGGGTCAGATACAGAGTGAATTCCCCATCACACACTCCCAGGGTCAGATACAGAGTGAATTCCGCATCACACACTCCCAGGGTCAGATACAAAGTGAATTCCCCTCATCACACACTCCCAGGGTCAAGACACAGAGTGAATTCCCCCATCACACAACTCCAGGGTCAGACACAGAGTGAATTCCCCAATCAAACACTCCCAGGGTCAGATACAGAGTGAATTCCCCATCACACAACTTCCAGGGACAGATACAGAGTGAATCCCCCATCACACATTCTGAGGGTCAGACACAGAGTGAATTCCCCATCACACACTCCCAGGGTCAGAGAGAGTGAATTCCCTATCACACACTCCCAGGGTCAGACACAGAGCGAAATCCCCATCACAGACTCCCAGGGTCAGATACAGAGTGAATCCCCCATCACAGACTCCCAGGGTCAGATACAGAGTGAATTCCCCATCACACACTCCCAGGGTCAGATACAAAGTGAATTCCCCATCACACACTCCCAGGGTCATATACAGAGTGAATTTCCCATCACACACTCCCAGGGTCAGACACAGAGTGAACTCCCCATCACGCACTCCCAGGATTAGACATAGAGAGAATTCCCCATCACACACTCCCAGGGTCAGACAGAGAGTGAATTCCCCCATCACACACTCCCAGGGTCAGATACAGAGTGAATTCCCCATCACACACTCCCAGGGTCAGATACAGAGTGAATTCCTCATCACACACTCCCAGGGTCAGACACAGAGTGAATTCCCCCATCACACACTCCAAGGGTCAGACACAAAGTGAATTCCCCATCACACACTCCCAGGTTCAGAAACAGACTGAATCCAGCCCATCACACACTCCCAGGGTCAGACACAGAGTGAATTCCCCATCACACACCCCCGGGGTCAGATGCAGAGTGATTTCCCCATCACACACTCCCAGGGTCAGCTACAGAGTGAACTCCCCCCATCACACACTCCCAGGGTCAGACACAGAGTGAATTCCCCATCACACACCCCCGGGGTCAGATGCAGAGTGATTTCCCCATCACACACTCCCAGGGTCAGCTACAGAGTGAATTCCCCCATCACACACTCCCAGGGTCAGACACAGAGTGAATTCCCTAATCACACACTCCCAGGGTCAGATACAGAGTGAATTCCCCATCACACAACTTCCAGGGACAGATACAGAGTGAATCCCCCATCACACATTCTGAGGGTCAGACACAGAGTGAATTCCCCATCACACACTCCCAGGGTCAGACACAGAGTGAATTCCCTAATCACACACTCCCAGGGTCAGATACAGAGTGAATTCCCCATCACACAACTTCAAGGGACAGATACAGAGTGAATCCCCCATCACACATTCTGAGGGTCAGATACAGAGTGAATCCCCTGCATCAGACACTCCCAGGGTCAGAAAAAGAGTGAATTCCCCATCACACACTCGCAGGGTCAGACAGAGTGAATTACCCCCATCACACACTCCCAGGATCAGACACAGCGCATTCCCCATCACACACTCCCAGGGTCAGATACAGAGTGAATCCCCCCATCACACACTCCCAGGGTCAGACACAGAGTGAATTCCCCCATCACACACACCCATGGTCAGATACAGAGTGAATTTCCCATCACACACTCCCAGGGTCAGATACAGAGTCAATTCCCCATCACACAATCCCAGGGTCAGACAGAGTGAATTACGCCCATCACACACTCCCAGGGTCAGACACAGAGTGAATTCCCCATCACACACTCCGAGGGTCAGAAACAGACTGAATCCAGCCCATCACACACTCCCAGGGTCAGATACAGAGTGAATTCCCCATCACACACTCCTAGGGTCAGACAGATAGAATTCACTATCAAACACTCCCAGGGTCAGATACAGAGTGAATTCCCCATCGCACACTCCCAGGGCAAGATACAGACTGAATCCCCGCCATCACACACCCCCAGAGTCAGACAGAGACTGAATTCCCCATCACACACTCCCAGTGTCAGATACAGAGTGAATTCCCCATCACACACTCCCAGGGTCAGATACAGAGTGAATTCCGCATCACACACTCCCAGGGTCAGATACAGAGTGAATTCCCCCCATCACACACTCCCAGGGTCAGACACAGAGTGAATTCCCTCATCACACACTCCCAGGGTCAAATACAGAGTGAATTCCCCATCACGCACTCCCAGGGTCAGATACAGAGTGAATTCCCCATCACACACTCCAAGGGTCAGACACAGAGTGAATTCCCCATCACACACTCCCAGGTTGAGAAACAGACTGAATCCAGCCCATCACACACTCCCAGGGTCAGACACGGAGTGAATTCCCCATCACACACTCCCAGGGTCAGATACAGAGTGAACTCCCCCCATCACACACTCCCAGGGTCAGACACAGAGTGAATTCCCCCATCACACACTCCCAGGGTCAGATACAGAGCGAATTCCTCATCACACACTCCCAGGGTCAGACACAGAGTGAATTCCCCCATCACACACTCCAAGGGTCAGACACAGAGTGAATTCCCCCTCACACACTCCCAGGTTCAGAAACAGACTGAATCCAGCCCATCACACACTCCCAGGGTCAGACACAGAGTGAATTCCCCATCACACACTGCCAGGGTCAGACAGATTGAATTCCCTATCAAACACTCCCAGGGTCAGACACAGAGTGAATTCCCCATCACAGACTCCCAGGGTCAGACAGAGTGAATTCCCCATCACAGACTCCCAGGGTCAGACAGAGTGAATTCCCTTATCACACACTCCCAGGGTCAAATACAGAGTGAATTCCGCATCACACAACTTCCAGGGTCAGATACAGAGTGAATTCCCCATCACACACTCCGAGGGTCAGACACAGAGTGAATTCCCGATCACACACTCCCAGGATCAGACACAGAGTGAATTCCCCCATCACACACTCCCAGGGTCAGATACAGAGTGAATTCCCGATCGCACACTCCCACGGTCAGATACAGAGTGAATTCCTCATCACACACTCCCAGGGTCAGACACAGAGTGAATTCCCCCATCACACACTCCCAGGGTCAGACACAGAGTGAATTCCCCATCACACACTCCCAGGGTCAGATACAGAAAGAATTTCCCCATCACACACTCCAAGGGTCAGACACAGAGTGAATTCCCCATCACACACTCCCAGGGTCAGACACAGAGTGAATTCCCCATCACACACTCCGAGGGTCAGACACAGAGTGAATTCCTCCATCACACACTCCCAGGGTCAGATACAGAGTCAATTCCCCATCAGACAATCCCAGGGTCAGACAGAGTGAATTACGCCCATCACACACTCCCAGGGTCAGATACAGAGTGAATTCCCTCATCACACACTCCCAAGGTCAAATACAGAGTGAATTCCCCATCACGCACTCCCAGGGTCAGATACAGAGTGAATTCCCCATCACACACTCCAAGGGTCAGACACAGAGTGAATTCCCCATCACACACTCCCAGGTTGAGAAACAGACTGAATCCAGCCCATCACACACTCCCAGGGTCAGACACAGAGTGAATTCCCCATCACACACCCCCGGGTTCAGATGCAGAGTGATTTCCCCATCACACACTCCCAGGGTCAGACACAGAGTGAATTCCCCCATCACACACTCCCAGGGTCAGATACAGAGTGAACTCCCCCAATCACACACTCCCAGGGTCAGACACAGAGTGAATTCCCCCATCACACACTCCCAGGGTCAGATACAGAGCGAATTCCTCATCACACACTCCCAGGGTCAGACACAGAGTGAATTCCCCCATCACACACTCCAAGGGTCAGACACAGAGTGAATTCCCCATCACACACTCCCAGGTTCAGAAACAGACTGAATCCAGCCCATCACACACTCCCAGGTTCAGACACAGAGTGAATTCCCTATCACACACTCCCAGGGTCAGACACAGAGTGAATTCCCCCATCACACACTCCAAGGGTCAGACACAGAGTGAAATCCCCATCACACACTCCCAGGTTCAGAAACAGAGTGAATTCCCCATCACACACCCCCGGGGTCAGATGCAGAGTGATTTCCCCATCACACACTCCCAGGGTCAGATACAGAGTGAATCCCCTCCATCAGACACTCCCAGGGTCAGATACAGAGTGAATTCCCCATCACACACTCCCAGGGTCAGGTACAGACTGAATCCACCCCATCACACACTCACAAGGTCAGATACAGAGTGAATTCCCCATCACACACTGCCAGGGTCAGACAGATTGAATTCCCTATCAAACACTCCCAGGGTCAGACACAGAGTGAATTCCCCATCACAGACTCCCAGGGTCAGACGCAGAGTGAATTCCTCCATCACACACTCCCAGGGTCAGATACAGAGTCAATTCCCCATCCGACAATCCCAGGGTCAGGCAGAGTGAATCCCCCCCATCACACACTCCCAGGGTCAGACACAGAGTGAATCCCCCCATCACACACTCCCAGGGTCAGATACAGAGTGAATTCCCCATCACACACTCCCAGCGTCAGACACAGAGTGAATTCCCTATCACAGACTCCCAGGGTCAGACAGAGTGAATTACCCCCATCACACACTCCCAGGGTCAGACACAGAGTGAATTCCGCATCACACACTCCCAGGGTCAGATACAGACTGAATCTACCCCATCACACACTCCCAGGGTGAGATACAGAGTGAATTCCCCCATCACACACTCCCAGGGTCAGATACAGAGTGAATTCCCTTATGACACACTCCCAGGGTCAGACAGTCAGTGCATTCCTATCACACACTCCCAGGATCAGACAGAGTGCATTCCCCATCACAAACTCCCAGGGTCAGATACAGAGTGAATTCCGCATCACACAACTTCCAGGGTCAGATACAGAGTGAATTCCCCATCACACACTCCGAGGGTCAGACACAGAGTGAATTCCCGATCACACACTCCCAGGATCAGACACAGAGTGAATTCCCCCATCACACACTCCCAGGGTCAGATACAGAGTGAATTCCCGATCGCACACTCCCACGGTCAGATACAGAGTGAATTCCTCATCACACACTCCCAGGGTCAGACACAGAGTGAATTCCCCCATCACACACTCCCAGGGTCAGACACAGAGTGAATTCCCCATCACACACTCCCAGGGTCAGATACAGAAAGAATTTCCCCATCACACACTCCAAGGGTCAGACACAGAGTGAATTCCCCATCACACACTCCCAGGGTCAGACACAGAGTGAATTCCCATCACACACTCCGAGGGTCAGACACAGAGTGAATTCCTCCATCACACACTCCCAGGGTCAGATACAGAGTCAATTCCCCATCAGACAATCCCAGGGTCAGACAGAGTGAATTACGCCCATCACACACTCCCAGGGTCAGATACAGAGTGAATTCCCCCATCACACACTCCAGGGTCAGACACAGAGTGAATTCCCCATCACACACTCCCAGGGTCAGATACAGAAAGAATTTCCCCATCACACACTCCAAGGGTCAGACACAGAGTGAATTCCCCATCACACACTCCCAGGGTCAGACACAGAGTGAATTCCCCATCACACACTCCGAGGGTCAGACACAGAGTGAATTCCTCCATCACACACTCCCAGGGTCAGATACAGAGTCAATTCCCCATCAGACAATCCCAGGGTCAGACAGAGTGAATTACGCCCATCACACACTCCCAGGGTCAGATACAGAGTGAATTCCCTCATCACACACTCCCAGGGTCAAATACAGAGTGAATTCCCCATCACGCACTCCCAGGGTCAGATACAGAGTGAATTCCCCATCACACACTCCAAGGGTCAGACACAGAGTGAATTCCCCATCACACACTCCCAGGTTGAGAAACAGACTGAATCCAGCCCATCACACACTCCCAGGGTCAGACACAGAGTGAATTCCCCATCACACACCCCCGGGGTCAGATGCAGAGTGATTTCCCCATCACACACTCCCAGGGTCAGACACAGAGTGAATTCCCCCATCACACACTCCCAGGGTCAGATACAGAGTGAACTCCCCCCATCACACACTCCCAGGGTCAGACACAGAGTGAATTCCCCCATCACACACTCCCAGGGTCAGATACAGAGCGAATTCCTCATCACACACTCCCAGGGTCAGACACAGAGTGAATTCCCCCATCACACACTCCAAGGGTCAGACACAGAGTGAATTCCCCATCACACACTCCCAGGTTCAGAAACAGACTGAATCCAGCCCATCACACACTCCCAGGTTCAGACACAGAGTGAATTCCCTATCACACACTCCCAGGGTCAGACACAGAGTGAATTCCCCCATCACACACTCCAAGGGTCAGACACAGAGTGAAATCCCCATCACACACTCCCAGGTTCAGAAACAGAGTGAATTCCCCATCACACACCCCCGGGGTCAGATGCAGAGTGATTTCCCCATCACACACTCCCAGGGTCAGATACAGAGTGAATCCCCTCCATCAGACACTCCCAGGGTCAGATACAGAGTGAATTCCCCATCACACACTCCCAGGGTCAGGTACAGACTGAATCCACCCCATCACACACTCACAAGGTCAGATACAGAGTGAATTCCCCATCATACACTGCCAGGGTCAGACAGATTGAATTCCCTATCAAACACTCCCAGGGTCAGACACAGAGTGAATTCCCCATCACAGACTCCCAGGGTCAGACACAGAGTGAATTCCTCCATCACACACTCCCAGGGTCAGATACAGAGTCAATTCCCCATCCGACAATCCCAGGGTCAGGCAGAGTGAATTACGCCCATCACACACTCCAGGGTCAGATACAGAGTGAATCCCCCCCATCACACACTCCCAGGGTCAGACACAGAGTGAATCCCCCCATCACACACTCCCAGGGTCAGATACAGAGTGAATTCCCCATCACACACTCCCAGCGTCAGACACAGAGTGAATTCCCTATCACAGACTCCCAGGGTCAGACAGAGTGAATTACCCCCATCACACACTCCCAGGGTCAGACACAGAGTGAATTCCGCATCACACACTCCCAGGGTCAGATACAGACTGAATCCACCCCATCACACACTCCCAGGGTGAGATACAGAGTGAATTCCCCCATCACACACTCCCAGGGTCAGATACAGAGTGAATTCCCTTATGACACACTCCCAGGGTCAGACAGTCAGTGCATTCCCCATCACACACTCCAGGATCAGACAGAGTGCATTCCCCATCACAAACTCCCAGGGTCAGACACAGAGTGAATTCCCGATCACACACTCCCAGGATCAGACACAGAGTGAATTCCCCCATCACACACTCCCAGGGTCAGATACAGAGTGAATTCCCGATCGCACACTCCCACGGTCAGATACAGAGTGAATTCCTCATCACACACTCCCAGGGTCAGACACAGAGTGAATTCCCCCATCACACACTCCCAGGTCAGACACAGAGTGAATTCCCCATCACACACTCCCAGGGTCAGATACAGAAAGAATTTCCCATCACACACTCCAAGGGTCAGACACAGAGTGAATTCCCCATCACACACTCCCAGGGTCAGACACAGAGTGAATTCCCCATCACACACTCCGAGGGTCAGACACAGAGTGAATTCCTCCATCACACACTCCCAGGGTCAGATACAGAGTCAATTCCCCATCAGACAATCCCAGGGTCAGACAGAGTGAATTACGCCCATCACACACTCCCAGGGTCAGATACAGAGTGAATTCCCTCATCACACACTCCCAGGGTCAAATACAGAGTGAATTCCCCATCACGCACTCCCAGGGTCAGATACAGAGTGAATTCCCCATCACACACTCCCAGGTTGAGAAACAGACTGAATCCAGCCCATCACACACTCCCAGGGTCAGACACAGAGTGAATTCCCCATCACACACCCCCGGGGTCAGATGCAGAGTGATTTCCCCATCACACACTCCCAGGGTCAGACACAGAGTGAATTCCCCCATCACACACTCCCAGGGTCAGATACAGAGTGAACTCCCCCCATCACACACTCCCAGGGTCAGACACAGAGTGAATTCCCCCATCACACACTCCCAGGGTCAGATACAGAGCGAATTCCTCATCACACACTCCCAGGGTCAGACACAGAGTGAATTCCCCCATCACACACTCCAAGGGTCAGACACAGAGTGAATTCCCCATCACACACTCCCAGGTTCAGAAACAGACTGAATCCAGCCCATCACACACTCCCAGGTTCAGACACAGAGTGAATTCCCTATCACACACTCCCAGGGTCAGACACAGAGTGAATTCCCCATCACACACTCCAAGGGTCAGACACAGAGTGAAATCCCCATCACACACTCCCAGGTTCAGAAACAGACTGAATCCAGCCCATCACACACTCCCAGGGTCAGACACAGAGTGAATTCCCAATCACACACCCCCGGGGTCAGATGCAGAGTGATTTCCCCATCACACACTCCCAGGGTCAGATACAGAGTGAATCCCCTCCATCAGACACTCCCAGGGTCAGATACAGAGTGAATTCCCCATCACACACTCCCAGGGTCAGGTACAGACTGAATCCACCCCATCACACACTCACAAGGTCAGATACAGAGTGAATTCCCCATCACACACTGCCAGGGTCAGACAGATTGAATTCCCTATCAAACACTCCCAGGGTCAGACACAGAGTGAATTCCCCATCACAGACTCCCAGGGTCAGACACAGAGTGAATTCCTCCATCACACACTCCCAGGGTCAGATACAGAGTCAATTCCCCATCCGACAATCCCAGGGTCAGGCAGAGTGAATTACGCCCATCACACACTCCCAGGGTCAGATACAGAGTGAATCCCCCCAACACACACTCCCAGGGTCAGACACAGAGTGAATCCCCCCATCACACACTCCCAGGGTCAGATACAGAGTGAATTCCCCATCACACACTCCCAGCGTCAGACACAGAGTGAATTCCCTATCACAGACTCCCAGGGTCAGACAGAGTGAATTACCCCCATCACACACTCCCAGGGTCAGACACAGAGTGAATTCCGCATCACACACTCCCAGGGTCAGATACAGACTGAATCCACCCCATCACACACTCCCAGGGTGAGATACAGAGTGAATTCCCCCATCACACACTCCCAGGGTCAGATACAGAGTGAATTCCCTTATGACACACTCCAGGGTCAGACAGTCAGTGCATTCCCCATCACACACTCCCAGGATCAGACAGAGTGCATTCCCCATCACAAACTCCCAGGGTCAGATACAGAGTGAATTCCCCCATCGCACACACCCAGGGTCAGATACAGAGTCAATTCCCCATCAGACAATCCCAGGGTCAGACAGAGTGAATTACGCCCATCACACACTCCCAGGGTCAGATACAGAGTGAATTCCCTCATCACACACTCCCAGGGTCAAATACAGAGTGAATTCCCCATCACGCACTCCCAGGGTCAGATACAGAGTGAATTCCCCATCACACACTCCCAGGTTGAGAAACAGACTGAATCCAGCCCATCACACACTCCCAGGGTCAGACACAGAGTGAATTCCCCATCACACACCCCCGGGGTCAGATGCAGAGTGATTTCCCCATCACACACTCCAGGTTCAGACACAGAGTGAATTCCCCCATCACACACTCCCAGGGTCAGATACACAGTGAACTCCCCCCATCACACACTCCCAGGGTCAGACACAGAGTGAATTCCCCCATCACACACTCCCAGGGTCAGATACAGAGCGAATTCCTCATCACACACTCCCAGGGTCAGACACAGAGTGAATTCCCCCATCACACACTCCAAGGGTCAGACACAGAGTGAATTCCCCATCACACACTCCCAGGTTCAGAAACAGACTGAATCCAGCCCATCACACACTCCCAGGTTCAGACACAGAGTGAATTCCCTATCACACACTCCCAGGGTCAGACACAGAGTGAATTCCCCCATCACACACTCCAAGGGTCAGACACAGAGTGAAATCCCCATCACACACTCCCAGGTTCAGAAACAGACTGAATCCAGCCCATCACACACTCCCAGGGTCAGACACAGAGTGAATTCCCCATCACACACCCCCGGGGTCAGATGCAGAGTGATTTCCCCATCACACACTCCCAGGGTCAGATACAGAGTGAATCCCCTCCATCAGACACTCCCAGGGTCAGATACAGAGTGAATTCCCCATCACACACTCCCAGGGTCAGGTACAGACTGAATCCACCCCATCACACACTCACAAGGTCAGATACAGAGTGAATTCCCCATCACACACTGCCAGGGTCAGACAGATTGAATTCCCTATCAAACACTCCCAGGGTCAGACACAGAGTGAATTCCCCATCACAGACTCCCAGGGTCAGACACAGAGTGAATTCCTCCATCACACACTCCCAGGGTCAGATACAGAGTCAATTCCCCATCCGACAATCCCAGGGTCAGGCAGAGTGAATTACGCCCATCACACACTCCCAGGGTCAGATACAGAGTGAATCCCCCCCAACACACACTCCCAGGGTCAGACACAGAGTGAATCCCCCATCACACACTCCCAGGGTCAGATACAGAGTGAATTCCCCATCACACACTCCCAGCGTCAGACACAGAGTGAATTCCCTATCACAGACTCCCAGGGTCAGACAGAGTGAATTACCCCCATCACACACTCCCAGGGTCAGACACAGAGTGAATTCCGCATCACACACTCCCAGGGTCAGATACAGACTGAATCCACCCCATCACACACTCCCAGGGTGAGATACAGAGTGAATTCCCCCATCACACACTCCCAGGGTCAGATACAGAGTGAATTCCCTTATGACACACTCCCAGGGTCAGACAGTCAGTGCATTCCCCATCACACACTCCCAGGATCAGACAGAGTGCATTCCCCATCACAAACTCCCAGGGTCAGATACAGAGTGAATTCCCCCATCGCACACACCCAGGGTCAGATACAGAGTGAATTCCCCATCAGACACACCCAGGGTCAGAAACAGAGTGAATCCCCTCCATCACACACTCCCAGGGTCAGATACAGAGTCAATTCCCCATCAGACAATCCCAGGGTCAGACAGAGTGAATTACGCCCATCACACACTCCCAGGGTCAGACACAGAGTGAATTCCCCATCACACACTCCCAGGGTAAGAAACAGACTGAATCAAGCCCATCACACGCTCCCAGGGTCAGACACAGAGTGAATTCCCCATCACACACTCCTAGGGTCAGAAACAGACTGAATCCTGCATCACACACTCCCAGGGTCAGACACAGAGTGAATTCCCCATCACACACTCCCAGGGTCAGATACACAGTGAATTCCCCCATCACACACACCCAGGGTCAGATACACAGTGAATTCCCCATCACACACTCCCAGGGTCAGATACAGAGTGAATTCCCCCATCACACACTCCCAGGGTCAGACACAGAGTGAATCCCCCCCATCACACACTCCCAGGGTCAGACACAGAGTGAATCCCCCCATCACACACTCCCAGGGTCAGATACAGAGTGAATTCCCCATCACACACTCCCAGGGTCAGACACAGAGTGAATTCCCCATCACAGACTCCCAGGGTCAGACAGAGTGAATTCCCCATCACACACTCCCATGGTCAGACACAGAGTGAATCCCCCCATCACAGACTCCCAGGGTCAGACAGAGTGAATTCCGCATCACACACTCCCAGGGTCAGACACAGACTGAATTCCCCCATCACACACTCCCAGAGTCAGACACAGAGTGAATACCCCATCACACACTCCCAGGTCAGACACAGAGCGAATTCCTCATCACACACTCCCAGAGTCAGATACAGAGTGAATCCCCCCATCACACACTCCCAGGGTCAGATACAGAGTGAATTCCCCATCACACACTCCCAGGGTCAGATACAGAGTGAATCCCCCCCAACACACACTCCCAGGGTCAGACACAGAGTGAATCCCCCCATCACACACTCCCAGGGTCAGATACAGAGTGAATTCCCCATCACACACTCCCAGCGTCAGACACAGAGTGAATTCCCTATCACAGACTCCCAGGGTCAGACAGAGTGAATTACCCCCATCACACACTCCCAGGGTCAGACACAGAGTGAATTCCGCATCACACACTCCCAGGGTCAGATACAGACTGAATCCACCCCATCACACACTCCCAGGGTGAGATACAGAGTGAATTCCCCCATCACACACTCCCAGGGTCAGATACAGAGTGAATTCCCTTATGACACACTCCCAGGGTCAGACAGTCAGTGCATTCCCCATCACACACTCCCAGGATCAGACAGAGTGCATTCCCCATCACAAACTCCCAGGGTCAGATACAGAGTGAATTCCCCCATCGCACACACCCAGGGTCAGATACAGAGTGAATTCCCCATCAGACACACCCAGGGTCAGAAACAGAGTGAATCCCCTCCATCACACACTCCCAGGGTCAGATACAGAGTCAATTCCCCATCAGACAATCCCAGGGTCAGACAGAGTGAATTACGCCCATCACACACTCCCAGGGTCAGACACAGAGTGAATTCCCCATCACACACTCCCAGGGTAAGAAACAGACTGAATCAAGCCCATCACACGCTCCCAGGGTCAGACACAGAGTGAATTCCCCATCACACACTCCTAGGGTCAGAAACAGACTGAATCCTGCATCACACACTCCCAGGGTCAGACACAGAGTGAATTCCCCATCACACACTCCCAGGGTCAGATACACAGTGAATTCCCCCATCACACACACCCAGGGTCAGATACACAGTGAATTCCCCATCACACACTCCCAGGGTCAGATACAGAGTGAATTCCCCCATCACACACTCCCAGGGTCAGACACAGAGTGAATCCCCCCCATCACACACTCCCAGGGTCAGACACAGAGTGAATCCCCCCATCACACACTCCCAGGGTCAGATACAGAGTGAATTCCCCATCACACACTCCCAGGGTCAGACACAGAGTGAATTCCCCATCACAGACTCCCAGGGTCAGACAGAGTGAATTCCCCATCACACACTCCCATGGTCAGACACAGAGTGAATCCCCCCATCACAGACTCCCAGGGTCAGACAGAGTGAATTCCGCATCACACACTCCCAGGGTCAGACACAGACTGAATTCCCCCATCACACACTCCCAGAGTCAGACACAGAGTGAATACCCCATCACACACTCCCAGGTCAGACACAGAGCGAATTCCTCATCACACACTCCCAGAGTCAGATACAGAGTGAATCCCCCCATCACACACTCCCAGGGTCAGATACAGAGTGAATTCCCCATCACACACTCCCAGGGTCAGACACAGAGTGAATTCTCCATCACACACTCCCAGGGTCAGACACAGAGTGAATCCCCCCATCACACACTCCCAGGGTCAGAAACAGAGTGAATTCCCCATCACACACTCCCAGGGTCAGACACAGAGTGAATTCCCCATCACAGACTCGCAGGGTGAGACAGAGTGAATTCCGCATCACACGCTCCCAGGGTCAGACACAGAGTGAATACCCAATCACACACTCCCAGGCAAGACACAGAGCGAATTCCTCATCACACACTCCCACAGTCAGATACAGAGTGAATTCACCCCATCACACACTCCCAGGGTCAGACACAGAGTGAATCCCCCCATCACACACTCCCAGGGTCAGACACAGAGTGAATCCCCCAATCACACACTCCCAGGGTCAGATACAGAGTGAATTCCCCATCACACACTCCCAGGGTCAGACACAGAGTGAATTCCCCATCACACACTCCCAGGGTCAGACACAGAGTGAATTCCGCATCACACACTCCCAGGGTCAGATACAGACTGAATCCACCCCATCACACACTCCCAGGGTGAGATACAGAGTGAATTCCCCCATCACACACTCCCAGGGTCAGATACAGAGTGAATTCCCTTATGACACACTCCCAGGGTCAGACAGTCAGTGCATTACCCATCACACACTCCCAGGATCAGACAGAGTGCATTCCCCATCACAAACTCCCAGGGTCAGATACAGAGTGAATTCCCCCATCGCACACACCCAGGGTCAGATACAGAGTGAATTCCCCATCACAAACTCCCAGGGTCAGATACAGAGTGAATTCCCCATCACACACTCCCAGCGTCAGACACAGAGTGAATTCCCTATCACAGACTCCCAGGGTCAGACAGAGTGAATTACCCCCATCACACACTCCCAGGGTCAGACACAGAGTGAATTCCGCATCACACACTCCCAGGGTCAGATACAGACTGAATCCACCCCATCACACACTCCCAGGGTGAGATACAGAGTGAATTCCCCCATCACACACTCCCAGGGTCAGATACAGAGTGAATTCCCTTATGACACACTCCCAGGGTCAGACAGTCAGTGCATTCCCCATCACACACTCCCAGGATCAGACAGAGTGCATTCCCCATCACAAACTCCCAGGGTCAGATACAGAGTGAATTCCCCCATCGCACACACCCAGGGTCAGATACAGAGTGAATTCCCCATCAGACACACCCAGGGTCAGAAACAGAGTGAATCCCCTCCATCACACACTCCCAGGGTCAGATACAGAGTCAATTCCCCATCAGACAATCCCAGGGTCAGACAGAGTGAATTACGCCCATCACACACTCCCAGGGTCAGACACAGAGTGAATTCCCCATCACACACTCCCAGGGTAAGAAACAGACTGAATCAAGCCCATCACACGCTCCCAGGGTCAGACACAGAGTGAATTCCCCATCACACACTCCTAGGGTCAGAAACAGACTGAATCCTGCATCACACACTCCCAGGGTCAGACACAGAGTGAATTCCCCATCACACACTCCCAGGGTCAGATACACAGTGAATTCCCCCATCACACACACCCAGGGTCAGATACACAGTGAATTCCCCATCACACACTCCCAGGGTCAGATACAGAGTGAATTCCCCCATCACACACTCCCAGGGTCAGACACAGAGTGAATCCCCCCCATCACACACTCCCAGGGTCAGACACAGAGTGAATCCCCCCATCACACACTCCCAGGGTCAGATACAGAGTGAATTCCCCATCACACACTCCCAGGGTCAGACACAGAGTGAATTCCCCATCACAGACTCCCAGGGTCAGACAGAGTGAATTCCCCATCACACACTCCCATGGTCAGACACAGAGTGAATCCCCCCATCACAGACTCCCAGGGTCAGACAGAGTGAATTCCGCATCACACACTCCCAGGGTCAGACACAGACTGAATTCCCCCATCACACACTCCCAGAGTCAGACACAGAGTGAATACCCCATCACACACTCCCAGGTCAGACACAGAGCGAATTCCTCATCACACACTCCCAGAGTCAGATACAGAGTGAATCCCCCCATCACACACTCCCAGGGTCAGATACAGAGTGAATTCCCCATCACACACTCCCAGGGTCAGACACAGAGTGAATTCCCCATCACACACTCCCAGGGTCAGACACAGAGTGAATCCCCCCATC
The DNA here is from genome assembly GCF_030028105.1 of Mobula birostris. Classification (NCBI taxonomy): domain Eukaryota; kingdom Metazoa; phylum Chordata; class Chondrichthyes; order Myliobatiformes; family Myliobatidae; genus Mobula; species Mobula birostris. The sequence goes on along the minus strand of NW_027274464.1, from coordinate 63,169 downwards.
ACACACTCCCAGGGTCAGAAACAGAGTGAATTCCCCATCACACACTCCCAGGGTCAGACACAGAGTGAATTCCCCATCACAGACTCGCAGGGTGAGACAGAGTGAATTCCGCATCACACGCTCCCAGGGTCAGACACAGAGTGAATACCCCATTACACACTCCCAGGCAAGACACAGAGCGAATTCCTCATCACACACTCCCACAGTCAGATACAGAGTGAATTCACCCCATCACACACTCCCAGGGTCAGACACAGAGTGAATCCCCCCATCACACACTCCCAGGGTCAGACACAGAGTGAATCCCCCAATCACACACTCCCAGGGTCAGATACAGAGTGAATTCCGCATCACACACTCCCAGCGTCAGACACAAAGTGAATTCCCCATCACAGACTCCCAGGGTCAGACAGAGTGAATTCCCCATCACACACTCCCAGTGTCAGACACAGAGTGAATTCTCTTATGACACACTCCCAGGATCAGACAGTGAGTGAATTCCCCATCACACACTCCCAGGGTCAGACAGAGTGAATTACCCCCATCACACACTCCCAGGGTCAGACACAGAGTGAATTCCCCATCACACACTCCCAGGGTCAGATACAGACTGAATCCATCCCATCACACACTCCAAGGGTGAGATACAGAGTGAATTCCCCCATCACACACTCCCAGGGTCAGACACAGACTGAATTCCCTTATGACACACTCCCAGGGTCAGACAGGCAGTGAATTCCCCATCACACACTCCCAGGGTCAGATACAGAGTGAATTCCGCATCACACACTCCCAGGGTCAGATACAAAGTGAATTCCCCTCATCACACACTCCCAGGGTCAGACACAGAGTGAATTCCCCCATCACACACTCCCAGGGTCAGACACAGAGTGAATTCCCTAATCAAACACTCCCAGGGTCAGATACAGAGTGAATTCCCCATCACACAACTTCCAGGGACAGATACAGAGTGAATCCCCCATCACACATTCTGAGGGTCAGACACAGAGTGAATTCCCCATCACACACTCCCAGGGTCAGCGAGAGTGAATTCCCTATCACACACTCCCAGGGTCAGACACAGAGCGAAATCCCCATCACAGACTCCCAGGGTCAGATACAGAGTGAATCCCCCCATCACAGACTCCCAGGGTCAGATACAGAGTGAATTCCCCATCACACACTCCCAGGGTCAGATACAAAGTGAATTCCCCATCACACACTCCCAGGGTCATATACAGAGTGAATTTCCCATCACACACTCCCAGGGTCAGACACAGAGTGAATTCCCCATCACGCACTCCCAGGACTAGACATAGAGAGAATTCCCCATCACACACTCCCAGGGTCAGACACAGAGTGAATTCCCCCATCACACACTCCCAGGGTCAGATACAGAGTGAATTCCCCATCACACACTCCCAGGGTCAGATACAGAGTGAATTCCTCATCACACACTCCCAGGGTCAGACACAGAGTGAATTCCCCCATCACACACTCCAAGGGTCAGACACAGAGTGAATTCCCCATCACACACTCCCAGGTTCAGAAACAGACTGAATCCAGCCCATCACACACCCCCGGGGTCAGATGCAGAGTGATTTCCCCATCACACACTCCCAGGGTCAGCTACAGAGTGAACTCCCCCCATCACACACTCCCAGGGTCAGACACAGAGTGAATTCCCCCATCACACACTCCCAGGGTCAGACACAGAGTGAATTCCCTAATCACACACTCCCAGGGTCAGATACAGAGTGAATTCCCCATCACACAACTTCCAGGGACAGATACAGAGTGAATCCCCCATCACACATTCTGAGGGTCAGACACAGAGTGAATTCCCCATCACACACTCCCAGGGTCAGACACAGAGTGAATTCCCTAATCACACACTCCCAGGGTCAGATACAGAGTGAATTCCCCATCACACAACTTCAAGGGACAGATACAGAGTGAATCCCCCATCACACATTCTGAGGGTCAGATACAGAGTGAATCCCCTGCATCAGACACTCCCAGGGTCAGAAAAAGAGTGAATTCCCCATCACACACTTGCAGGGTCAGACAGAGTGAATTACCCCCATCACACACTCCCAGGATCAGACACAGCGCATTCCCCATCACACACTCCCAGGGTCAGATACAGAGTGAATCCCCCCATCACACACTCCCAGGGTCAGACACAGGGTGAATTCCCCCATCACACACACCCATGGTCAGATACAGAGTGAATTCCCCATCACACACTCCCAGGGTCAGATACAGAGTCAATTCCCCATCACACAATCCCAGGGTCAGACAGAGTGAATTACGCCCATCACACACTCCCAGGGTCAGACACAGAGTGAATTCCCCATCACACACTCCGAGGGTCAGAAACAGACTGAATCCAGCCCATCACACACTCCCAGGGTCAGATACAGAGTGAATTCCCCATCACACACTCCTAGGGTCAGACAGATAGAATTCACTATCAAACACTCCCAGGGTCAGATACAGAGTGAATTCCCCATCGCACACTCCCAGGGCAAGATACAGACTGAATCCCCGCCATCACACACCCCCAGAGTCAGACACAGACTGAATTCCCCATCACACACTCCCAGGGTCAGATACAGAGTGAATTCCCCATCACACACTCCCAGGGTCAGATACAGAGTGAATTCCGCATCACACACTCCCAGGGTCAGATACAGAGTGAATTCCCCCCATCACACACCCCCAGGGTCAGATACAGAGTGAATTCCCCATCACACACTGCCAGGGTCAGACAGATTGAATTCCCTATCAAACACTCCCAGGGTCAGACACAGAGTGAATTCCCCATCACAGACTCCCAGGGTCAGACAGAGTGAATTCCCTCATCACACACTCCCAGGGACAAATACAGAGTGAATTCCCCATCACGCACTCCCAGGGTCAGATACAGAGTGAATTCCCCATCACACACTCCAAGGGTCAGACACAGAGTGAATTCCCCATCACACACTCCCAGGTTGAGAAACAGACTGAATCCAGCCCATCATACACTCCCAGGGTCAGACACAGAGTGAATTCCCCATCACACACCCCCGGGGTCAGATGCAGAGTGATTTCCCCATCACACACTCCCAGGGTCAGACACAGAGTGAATTCCCCCATCACACACTCCCAGGGTCAGATACAGAGTGAACTCCCCCCATCACACACTCCCAGGGTCAGACACAGAGTGAATTCCCCCATCACACACTCCCAGTGTCAGATACAGAGCGAATTCCTCATCACACACTCCCAGGGTCAGACACAGAGTGAATTCCCCCATCACACACTCCAAGGGTCAGACACAGAGTGAATTCCCCCTCACACACTCCCAGGTTCAGAAACAGACTGAATCCAGCCCATCACACACTCCCAGGGTCAGACACAGAGTGAATTCCCCATCACACACTCCCAGGGTCAGACACAGAGTGAATTCCCCCATCACACACTCCAAGGGTCAGACACAGAGTGAAATCCCCATCACACACTCCCAGGTTCAGAAACAGACTGAATCCAGCCCATCACACACTCCCAGGGTCAGACACAGAGTGAATTCCCCACCACACACCCCCGGGGTCAGATGCAGAGTGATTTCCCCATCACACACTCCCAGGGTCAGACACAGAGGGAATTCCCCATCACACACCCCCGGGGTCAGATGCAGAGTGATTTCCCCATCACACACTCCCAGGGTCAGATACAGAGTGAATCCCCTCCATCAGACACTCCCAGGGTCAGATACAGAGTGAATTCCCCATCACACACTCCCAGGGTCAGGTACAGACTGAATCCACCCCATCACACACTCACAGGGTCAGATACAGAGTGAATTCCCCATCACACACTGCCAGGGTCAGACAGATTGAATTCCCTATCAAACACTCCCAGGGTCAGACACAGAGTGAATTCCCCATCACAGACTCCCAGGGTCAGACAGAGTGAATTCCCTTATCACACACTCCCAGGGTCAAATACAGAGTGAATTCCTCATCACACACTCCCAGGGTCAGACACAGAGTGAATTCCCCCATCACACACTCCCAGGGTCAGACACAGAGTGAATTCCCCATCACACACTCCCAGGGTCAGATACAGAAAGAATTTCCCCATCACACACTCCAAGGGTCAGACACAGAGTGAATTCCCCATCACACACTCCCAGGGTCAGACACAGAGTGAATTCCCCATCACACACTCCGAGGGTCAGACGCAGAGTGAATTCCTCCATCACACACTCCCAGGGTCAGATACAGAGTCAATTCCCCATCAGACAATCCCAGGGTCAGACAGAGTGAATTACGCCCATCACACACTCCCAGGGTCAGATACAGAGTGAATTCCCCCATCACACACTCCCAGGGTCAGATACAGAGCGAATTCCTCATCACACACTCCCAGGGTCAGACACAGAGTGAATTCCCCCATCACACACTCCAAGGGTCAGACACAGCGTGAATTCCCCATCACACACTCCCAGGTTCAGAAACAGACTGAATCCAGCCCATCACACACTCCCAGGTTCAGACACAGAGTGAATTCCCTATCACACACTCCCAGGGTCAGACACAGAGTGAATTCCCCCATCACACACTCCAAGGGTCAGACACAGAGTGAAATCCCCATCGCACACTCCCAGGTTCAGAAACAGACTGAATCCAGCCCATCACACACTCCCAGGGTCAGACACAGAGTGAATTCCCCATCACACACCCCCGGGGTCAGATGCAGAGTGATTTCCCCATCACACACTCCCAGGGTCAGATACAGAGTGAATCCCCTCCATCAGACACTCCCAGGGTCAGATACAGAGTGAATTCCCCATCACACACTCCCAGGGTCAGGTACAGACTGAATCCACCCCATCACACACTCACAGGGTCAGATACAGAGTGAATTCCCCATCACACACTGCCAGGGTCAGACAGATTGAATTCCCTATCAAACACTCCCAGGGTCAGACACAGAGTGAATTCCCCATCACAGACTCCCAGGGTCAGACACAGAGTGAATTCCTCCATCACACACTCCCAGGGTCAGATACAGAGTCAATTCCCCATCAGACAATCCCAGGGTCAGACAGAGTGAATTACGCCCATCACACACTCCCAGGGTCAGATACAGAGTGAATCCCCCCCATCACACACTCCCAGGGTCAGACACAGAGTGAATCCCCCCATCACACACTCCCAGGTTCAGATACAGAGTGAATTCCCCATCACGCACTCCCAGCGTCAGACACAGAGTGAATTCCCTATCACAGACGCCCAGGGTCAGACAGAGTGAATTACCCCCATCACACACTCCCAGGGTCAGACACAGAGTGAATTTCCCATCACACACTCCCAGGGTCAGACACAGAGTGAATTCCCCATCACGCACTCCCAGGGTCAGACACAGAGTGAATTCCCCATCACACACTCCCAGGATTAGACATAGAGAGAATTCCCCATCACACACTCCCAGGGTCAGACACAGAGTGAATTCCCCCATCACACACTCCCAGGGTCAGATACAGAGTGAATTCCCCATCACACACTCCCAGGGTCAGATACAGAGTGAATTCCTCATCACACACTCCCAGGGTCAGACACAGAGTGAATTCCCCCATCACACACTCCAAGGGTCAGACACAGAGTGAATTCCCCATCACACACTCCCAGGTTCAGAAACAGACTGAATCCAGCCCATCACACACCCCCGGGGTCAGATGCAGAGTGATTTCCCCATCACACACTCCCAGGGTCAGCTACAGAGTGAACTCCCCCCATCACACACTCCCAGGGTCAGACACAGAGTGAATTCCCCCATCACACACTCCCAGGGTCAGACACAGAGTGAATTCCCTAATCACACACTCCCAGGGTCAGATACAGAGTGAATTCCCCATCACACAACTTCCAGGGACAGATACAGAGTGAATCCCCCATCACACATTCTGAGGGTCAGACACAGAGTGAATTCCCCATCACACACTCCCAGGGTCAGACACAGAGTGAATTCCCTAATCACACACTCCCAGGGTCAGATACAGAGTGAATTCCCCATCACACAACTTCAAGGGACAGATACAGAGTGAATCCCCCATCACACATTCTGAGGGTCAGATACAGAGTGAATCCCCTGCATCAGACACTCCCAGGGTCAGAAAAAGAGTGAATTCCCCATCACACACTTGCAGGGTCAGACAGAGTGAATTACCCCCATCACACACTCCCAGGATCAGACACAGCGCATTCCCCATCACACACTCCCAGGGTCAGATACAGAGTGAATCCCCCCATCACACACTCCCAGGGTCAGACACAGGGTGAATTCCCCCATCACACACACCCATGGTCAGATAGAGTGAATTCCCCATCACACACTCCCAGGGTCAGATACAGAGTCAATTCCCCATCACACAATCCCAGGGTCAGACAGAGTGAATTACGCCCATCACACACTCCCAGGGTCAGACACAGAGTGAATTCCCCATCACACACTCCGAGGGTCAGAAACAGACTGAATCCAGCCCATCACACACTCCCAGGGTCAGATACAGAGTGAATTCCCCATCACACACTCCTAGGGTCAGACAGATAGAATTCACTATCAAACACTCCCAGGGTCAGATACAGAGTGAATTCCCCATCGCACACTCCCAGGGCAAGATACAGACTGAATCCCCGCCATCACACACCCCCAGAGTCAGACACAGACTGAATTCCCCATCACACACTCCCAGGGTCAGATACAGAGTGAATTCCCCATCACACACTCCCAGGGTCAGATACAGAGTGAATTCCGCATCACACACTCCCAGGGTCAGATACAGAGTGAATTCCCCCCATCACACACCCCCAGGGTCAGATACAGAGTGAATTCCCCATCACACACTGCCAGGGTCAGACAGATTGAATTCCCTATCAAACACTCCCAGGGTCAGACACAGAGTGAATTCCCCATCACAGACTCCCAGGGTCAGACAGAGTGAATTCCCTCATCACACACTCCCAGGGACAAATACAGAGTGAATTCCCCATCACGCACTCCCAGGGTCAGATACAGAGTGAATTCCCCATCACACACTCCAAGGGTCAGACACAGAGTGAATTCCCCATCACACACTCCCAGGTTGAGAAACAGACTGAATCCAGCCCATCATACACTCCCAGGGTCAGACACAGAGTGAATTCCCCATCACACACCCCCGGGGTCAGATGCAGAGTGATTTCCCCATCACACACTCCCAGGGTCAGACACAGAGTGAATTCCCCCATCACACACTCCCAGGGTCAGATACAGAGTGAACTCCCCCCATCACACACTCCCAGGGTCAGACACAGAGTGAATTCCCCCATCACACACTCCCAGTGTCAGATACAGAGCGAATTCCTCATCACACACTCCCAGGGTCAGACACAGAGTGAATTCCCCCATCACACACTCCAAGGGTCAGACACAGAGTGAATTCCCCCTCACACACTCCCAGGTTCAGAAACAGACTGAATCCAGCCCATCACACACTCCCAGGGTCAGACACAGAGTGAATTCCCCATCACACACTCCCAGGGTCAGACACAGAGTGAATTCCCCCATCACACACTCCAAGGGTCAGACACAGAGTGAAATCCCCATCACACACTCCCAGGTTCAGAAACAGACTGAATCCAGCCCATCACACACTCCCAGGGTCAGACACAGAGTGAATTCCCCATCACACACCCCCGGGGTCAGATGCAGAGTGATTTCCCCATCACACACTCCCAGGGTCAGACACAGAGTGAATTCCCCATCACACACCCCGGGGTCAGATGCAGAGTGATTTCCCCATCACACACTCCCAGGGTCAGATACAGAGTGAATCCCCTCCATCAGACACTCCCAGGGTCAGATACAGAGTGAATTCCCCATCACACACTCCCAGGGTCAGGTACAGACTGAATCCACCCCATCACACACTCACAGGGTCAGATACAGAGTGAATTCCCCATCACACACTGCCAGGGTCAGACAGATTGAATTCCCTATCAAACACTCCCAGGGTCAGACACAGAGTGAATTCCCCATCACAGACTCCCAGGGTCAGACAGAGTGAATTCCCTTATCACACACTCCCAGGGTCAAATACAGAGTGAATTCCTCATCACACACTCCCAGGGTCAGACACAGAGTGAATTCCCCCATCACACACTCCCAGGGTCAGACACAGAGTGAATTCCCCATCACACACTCCCAGGGTCAGATACAGAAAGAATTTCCCCATCACACACTCCAAGGGTCAGACACAGAGTGAATTCCCCATCACACACTCCCAGGGTCAGACACAGAGTGAATTCCCCATCACACACTCCGAGGGTCAGACGCAGAGTGAATTCCTCCATCACACACTCCCAGGGTCAGATACAGAGTCAATTCCCCATCAGACAATCCCAGGGTCAGACAGAGTGAATTACGCCCATCACACACTCCCAGGGTCAGATACAGAGTGAATTCCCCCATCACACACTCCCAGGGTCAGATACAGAGCGAATTCCTCATCACACACTCCCAGGGTCAGACACAGAGTGAATTCCCCCATCACACACTCCAAGGGTCAGACACAGAGTGAATTCCCCATCACACACTCCCAGGTTCAGAAACAGACTGAATCCAGCCCATCACACACTCCCAGGTTCAGACACAGAGTGAATTCCCTATCACACACTCCCAGGGTCAGACACAGAGTGAATTCCCCCATCACACACTCCAAGGGTCAGACACAGAGTGAAATCCCCATCGCACACTCCCAGGTTCAGAAACAGACTGAATCCAGCCCATCACACACTCCCAGGGTCAGACACAGAGTGAATTCCCCATCACACACCCCCGGGGTCAGATGCAGAGTGATTTCCCCATCACACACTCCCAGGGTCAGATACAGAGTGAATCCCCTCCATCAGACACTCCCAGGGTCAGATACAGAGTGAATTCCCCATCACACACTCCCAGGGTCAGGTACAGACTGAATCCACCCCATCACACACTCACAGGGTCAGATACAGAGTGAATTCCCCATCACACACTGCCAGGGTCAGACAGATTGAATTCCCTATCAAACACTCCCAGGGTCAGACACAGAGTGAATTCCCCATCACAGACTCCCAGGGTCAGACACAGAGTGAATTCCTCCATCACACACTCCCAGGGTCAGATACAGAGTCAATTCCCCATCAGACAATCCCAGGGTCAGACAGAGTGAATTACGCCCATCACACACTCCCAGGGGCAGATACAGAGTGAATCCCCCCCATCACACACTCCCAGGGTCAGACACAGAGTGAATCCCCCCATCACACACTCCCAGGTTCAGATACAGAGTGAATTCCCCATCACACACTCCCAGCGTCAGACACAGAGTGAATTCCCTATCACAGACGCCCAGGGTCAGACAGAGTGAATTACCCCCATCACACACTCCCAGGGTCAGACACAGAGTGAATTCCGCATCACACACTCCCAGGGTCAGATACAGACTGAATCCACCCCATCACACACTCCCAGGTTGAGATACAGAGTGAATTCCCCCATCACACACTCCCAGGGTCAGATACAGAGTGAATTCCCTTATGACACACTCCCAGGGTCAGACAGTCAGTGCATTCCCCATCACACACTCCCAGGATCAGACAGAGTGCATTCCCCATCACAAACTCCCAGGGTCAGATACAGAGTGAATTCCCCCATCGCACACACCCAGGGTCAGATACAGAGTGAATTCCCCATCACACACACCCAGGGTCAGAAACAGAGTGAATCCCCTCCATCACACACTCCCAGGGTCAGATACAGAGTCAATTCCCCATCAGACAATCCCAGGGTCAGACAGAGTGAATTACGCCCATCACACACTCCCAGGGTCAGACACAGAGTGAATTCCCCATCACACACTCCCAGGGTAAGAAACAGACTGAATCAAGCCCATCACACGCTCCCAGGGTCAGACACAGAGTGAATTCCCCATCACACACTCCTAGGGTCAGAAACAGACTGAATCCTGCATCACACACTCCCAGGGTCAGACACAGAGTGAATTCCCCATCACACACTCCCAGGGTCAGATACACAGTGAATTCCCCCATCACACACACCCAGGGTCAGATACACAGTGAATTCCCCATCACACACTCCCAGGGTCAGATACAGAGTGAATTCCCCCATCACACACTCCCAGGGTCAGACACAGAGTGAATCCCCCCATCACACACTCCCAGGGTCAGATACAGAGTGAATTCCCCATCACACACTCCCAGGGTCAGACACAGAGTGAATTCCCCATCACAGACTCCCAGGGTCAGACAGAGTGAATTCCCCATCACACACTCCCATGGTCAGACACAGAGTGAATCCCCCCATCACAGACTCCCAGGGTCAGACAGAGTGAATTCCGCATCACACACTCCCAGGGTCAGACACAGACTGAATTCCCCCATCACACACTCCCAGAGTCAGACACAGAGTGAATACCCCATCACACACTCCCAGGTCAGACACAGAGCGAATTCCTCATCACACACTCCCAGAGTCAGATACAGAGTGAATCCCCCCATCACACACTCCCAGGGTCAGATACAGAGTGAATTCCCCATCACACACTCCCAGGGTCAGACACAGAGTGAATTCCCCATCACACACTCCCAGGGTCAGACACAGAGTGAATCCCCCCATCACACACTCCCAGGGTCAGAAACAGAGTGAATTCCCCATCACACACTCCTAGGCTCAGATACAGAGTCAATTCCCCATCAGACAATCCCAGGGTCAGACAGAGTGAATTACGCCCATCACACACTCCCAGGGTCAGACACAGAGTGAATTCCCCATCACACACTCCCAGGGTCAGAAACAGACTGAATCCAGCCCATCACACGCTCCCAGAGTCAGACACAGAGTGAATTCCCCATCACACACTCCCAGGGTCAGAAACAGACTGAATCCAGCATCACACACTCCCGGGGTCAGACATAGAGTGAATTCCCCATCACACACACCCAGGGTCAGATACAGAGTGAATTCCCCATCACACACTCCCAGGGTCAGATACACAGTGAATTCCCCCATCACACACACCCAGGGTCAGATACACAGTGAATTCCCCATCACACACTCCCAGGGTCAGATACAGAGTGAATTCCCTCCATCAGACACTCCCAGGGTCAGATACAGAGTGAATTCCCCATCACACACTCCCAGTGTCAGACAGAGTGAATTCCCTTATCACAGACTCCCAGGGTCAGTTACAGAGTGAATTCCCCATCGGACACTCCCAGGGTGAGATACAGAGTGAATTCCCCCATCACACACTCCCAGTGTCAGATACAGAGTGAATTCCCCCCATCACACACTCCCAGGGTCAGACACAGAGTGAATCCCCCCATCACACACTCCCAGGGTCAGATACAGAGTGAATTCCCCATCACACACTCCCAGGGTCAGACACAGAGTGAATTCCCCATCACAGACTCCCAGGGTCAGACAGAGTGAATTCCCCATCACACACTCCCAGGGTCAGACACAGAGCGAATCCCCCCATCACACACTCCCAGGGTCAGATACAGAGTGAATTCCCCATCACACACTCCCAGGGTCAGACACAGAGTGAATTCTCCATCACAGACTCCCAGGGTCAGACAGAGTGAATTCCGCATCACACACTCCAAGGGTCAGACACAGACTGAATTCCCCCATCACACACTCCCAGGGTCAGACACAGAGTGAATACCCGATCACACACTCCCAGGTCAGACATAGAGCGAATTCCTCATCACACACTCCCAGAGTCAGATACAGAGTGAATCCCCCCCATCACACACTCCCAGGGTGAGACACAGAGCGAATCCCCCCATCACACACTCCCAGGGTCAGATACAGAGTGAATTCCCCCATCACACACTCCCAGGATCAGACAGAGTGCATTCCCCATCACACACTCCCAGGGTCAGATACAGACTGAATCCCCCCATCACACACTCCCAGGGTCAGACACAGAGTGAATTCCCCCATCATGCACTCCCAGGGTCAGATACAGAGAAAATTCCCCCCATCACACAGTCCCAGGGACAGACACAGAGTGAATTTACTTATCACACACTCCCAGGGTCAGATACAGAGTCAATTCCCCATCACACACTCCCAGGGTCAGACAGAGTGAATTCCCCCATCACACACCCCCAGGGTCAGACACAGAGTGAATTCCCCATCACACACTCCCAGGATCAGACATAGAGAGAATTCCCCATCACACACTCCCAGGGTCAGATACAGAGTGAATTCCCCCCATCACACACTCCCAGGGTCAGACACAGAGTGAATTCTCCCATCACACACTCCCAGGGTCAGATACAGAGTGAATTCCCCATCACACACTCCCAGTTTCAGAAACAGACTGAATCCAGCCCATCACACACTCCCAGGGTCAGACACAGAGTGAATTCCCCATCACACACCCCCGGGGTCAGAGGCAGAGTGATTTCCCCATCACACACTCCCAGGGTCAGATACAGAGTGAACTCCCCCCATCACACACTCCCAGGGTCAGACACAGAGTGAGTTCCCCCATCACACACTCCCAGGGTCAGACACAGAGTGAATTCCCTAATCACACACTCCCAGGGTCAGATACAGAGTGAATTCCCCATCACACAACTTCCAGGGACAGATACAGAGTGAATCCCCCATCACACATTCTGAGGGTCAGACACAGAGTGAATTCCCCATCACACACTCCCAGGGTCAGACACAGAGTGAATTCCCTAATCACACACTCCCAGGGTCAGATACAGAGTGAATTCTCCATCACACACTGCCAGGGTCAGACAGATTGAATTCCCTATCAAACACTCCCAGGGTCAGACACAGAGTGAATTCCCCATCACAGACTCCCAGGGTCAGACAGAGTGAATTCCCTTATCACACACTCCCAGGGTCAAATACAGAGTGAATTCCTCATCACACACTCCCAGGGTCAGACACAGAGTGAATTCCCCCATCACACACTCCCAGGGTCAGACACAGAGTGAATTCCCCATCACACACTCCCAGGGTCAGATACAGAAAGAATTTCCCCATCACACACTCCAAGGGTCAGACACAGAGTGAATTCCCCATCACACACTCCCAGGGTCAGACACAGAGTGAATTCCCCATCACACACTCCGAGGGTCAGACGCAGAGTGAATTCCTCCATCACACACTCCCAGGGTCAGATACAGAGTCAATTCCCCATCAGACAATCCCAGGGTCAGACAGAGTGAATTACGCCCATCACACACTCCCAGGGTCAGATACAGAGTGAATTCCCCCATCACACACTCCCAGGATCAGACAGAGTGCATTCCCCATCACACACTCCCAGGGTCAGATACAGACTGAATCCCCCCATCACACACTCCCAGGGTCAGACACAGAGTGAATTCCCCCATCATGCACTCCCAGGGTCAGATACAGAGAAAATTCCCCCCATCACACAGACCCAGGGACAGACACAGAGTGAATTTACTTATCACACACTCCCAGGGTCAGATACAGAGTCAATTCCCCATCACACACTCCCAGGGTCAGACAGAGTGAATTCCCCCATCACACACCCCCAGGGTCAGACACAGAGTGAATTCCCCATCACACACTCCCAGGATCAGACATAGAGAGAATTCCCCATCACACACTCCCAGGGTCAGATACAGAGTGAATTCCCCCCATCACACACTCCCAGGGTCAGACACAGAGTGAATTCTCCCATCACACACTCCCAGGGTCAGATACAGAGTGAATTCCCCATCACACACTCCCAGTTTCAGAAACAGACTGAATCCAGCCCATCACACACTCCCAGGGTCAGACACAGAGTGAATTCCCCATCACACACCCCCGGGGTCAGAGGCAGAGTGATTTCCCCATCACACACTCCCAGGGTCAGATACAGAGTGAACTCCCCCCATCACACACTCCCAGGGTCAGACACAGAGTGAGTTCCCCCATCACACACTCCCAGGGTCAGACACAGAGTGAATTCCCTAATCACACACTCCCAGGGTCAGATACAGAGTGAATTCCCCATCACACAACTTCCAGGGACAGATACAGAGTGAATCCCCCATCACACATTCTGAGGGTCAGACACAGAGTGAATTCCCCATCACACACTCCCAGGGTCAGACACAGAGTGAATTCCCTAATCACACACTCCCAGGGTCAGATACAGAGTGAATTCTCCATCACACACTGCCAGGGTCAGACAGATTGAATTCCCTATCAAACACTCCCAGGGTCAGACACAGAGTGAATTCCCCATCACAGACTCCCAGGGTCAGACAGAGTGAATTCCCTTATCACACACTCCCAGGGTCAAATACAGAGTGAATTCCTCATCACACACTCCCAGGGTCAGACACAGAGTGAATTCCCCCATCACACACTCCCAGGGTCAGACACAGAGTGAATTCCCCATCACACACTCCCAGGGTCAGATACAGAAAGAATTTCCCCATCACACACTCCAAGGGTCAGACACAGAGTGAATTCCCCATCACACACTCCCAGGGTCAGACACAGAGTGAATCCCCCATCACACACTCCGAGGGTCAGACGCAGAGTGAATTCCTCCATCACACACTCCCAGGGTCAGATACAGAGTCAATTCCCCATCAGACAATCCCAGGGTCAGACAGAGTGAATTACGCCCATCACACACTCCCAGGGTCAGATACAGAGTGAATTCCCCCATCACACACTCCCAGGGTCAGATACAGAGCGAATTCCTCATCACACACTCCCAGGGTCAGACACAGAGTGAATTCCCCCATCACACACTCCAAGGGTCAGACACAGAGTGAATTCCCCATCACACACTCCCAGGTTCAGAAACAGACTGAATCCAGCCCATCACACACTCACAGGTTCAGACACAGAGTGAATTCCCTATCACACACTCCCAGGGTCAGACACAGAGTGAATTCCCCCATCACACACTCCAAGGGTCAGACACAGAGTGAAATCCCCATCGCACACTCCCAGGTTCAGAAACAGACTGAATCCAGCCCATCACACACTCCCAGGGTCAGACACAGAGTGAATTCCCCATCACACACCCCTGGGGTCAGATGCAGAGTGATTTCCCCATCACACACTCCCAGGGTCAGATACAGAGTGAATCCCCTCCATCAGACACTCCCAGGGTCAGATACAGAGTGAATTCCCCATCACACACTCCCAGGGTCAGGTACAGACTGAATCCACCCCATCACACACTCACAGGGTCAGATACAGAGTGAATTCCCCATCACACACTGCCAGGGTCAGACAGATTGAATTCCCTATCAAACACTCCCAGGGTCAGACACAGAGTGAATTCCCCATCACAGACTCCCAGGGTCAGACACAGAGTGAATTCCTCCATCACACACTCCCAGGGTCAGATACAGAGTCAATTCCCCATCAGACAATCCCAGGGTCAGACAGAGTGAATTACGCCCATCACACACTCCCAGGGTCAGATACAGAGTGAATCCCCCCCATCACACACTCCCAGGGTCAGACACAGAGTGAATCCCCCCATCACACACTCCCAGGGTCAGATACAGAGTGAATTCCCCATCACACACTCCCAGCGTCAGACACAGAGTGAATTCCCTATCACAGACGCCCAGGGTCAGACAGAGTGAATTACCCCCATCACACACTCCCAGGGTCAGACACAGAGTGAATTCCGCATCACACACTCCCAGGGTCAGATACAGACTGAATCCACCCCATCACACACTCCCAGGGTGAGATACAGAGTGAATTCCCCCATCACACACTCCCAGGGTCAGATACAGAGTGAATTCCCTTATGACACACTCCCAGGGTCAGACAGTCAGTGCATTCCCCATTACACACTCCCAGGATCAGACAGAGTGCATTCCCCATCACAAACTCCCAGGGTCAGATACAGAGTGAATTCCCCCATCGCACACACCCAGGGTCAGATACAGAGTGAATTCCCCATCACACACACCCAGGGTCAGAAACAGAGTGAATCCCCTCCATCACACACTCCCAGGGTCAGATACAGAGTCAATTCCCCATCAGACAATCCCAGGGTCAGACAGAGTGAATTACGCCCATCACACACTCCCAGGGTCAGACACAGAGTGAATTCCCCATCACACACTCCCAGGGTAAGAAACAGACTGAATCAAGCCCATCACACGCTCCCAGGGTCAGACACAGAGTGAATTCCCCATCACACACTCCTAGGGTCAGAAACTGACTGAATCCTGCATCACACACTCCCAGGGTCAGACACAGAGTGAATTCCCCATCACACACTCCCAGGGTAAGATACACAGTGAATTCCCCCATCACACACACCCAGGGTCAGATACAAAGTGAATTCCCCATCACACACTCCCAGGGTCAGATACAGAGTGAATTCCCCCATCACACACTCCCAGGGTCAGACACAGAGTGAATCCCCCCATCACACACTCCCAGGGTCAGATACAGAGTGAATTCCCCATCACACACTCCCAGGGTCAGACACAGAGTGAATTCCCCATCACAGACTCCCAGGGTCAGACAGAGTGAATTCCCCATCACACACTCCCATGGTCAGACACAGAGTGAATCCCCCCATCACAGACTCCCAGGGTCAGACAGAGTGAATTCCGCATCACACACTCCCAGGGTCAGACACAGACTGAATTCCCCCATCACACACTCCCAGAGTCAGATACAGAGTGAATCCCCCCATCACACACTCCCAGGGTCAGATACAGAGTGAATTCCCCATCACACACTCCCAGGGTCAGACACAGAGTGAATTCCCCATCACACACTCCCAGGGTCAGACACAGAGTGAATCCCCCCATCACACACTCCCAGGGTCAGAAACAGAGTGAATTCCCCATCACACACTCCTAGGCTCAGATACAGAGTCAATTCCCCATCAGACAATCCCAGGGTCAGACAGAGTGAATTACGCCCATCACACACTCCCAGGGTCAGACACAGAGTGAATTCCCAATCACACACTCCCAGGGTCAGAAACAGACTGAATCCAGCCCATCACACGCTCCCAGAGTCAGACACAGAGTGAATTCCCCATCACACACTCCCAGGGTCAGAAACAGACTGAATCCAGCATCACACACTCCCGGGGTCAGACACAGAGTGAATTCCCCATCACACACACCCAGGGTCAGATACAGAGTGAATTCCCCATCACACACTCCCAGGGTCAGATACACAGTGAATTCCCCCATCACACACACCCAGGGTCAGATACACAGTGAATTCCCAATCACACACTCCCAGGGTCAGATACAGAGTGAATTCCCTCCATCAGACACTCCCAGGGTCAGATACAGAGTGAATTCCCCATCACACACTCCCAGTGTCAGACAGAGTGAATTCCCTTATCACAGACTCCGAGGGTCAGTTACAGAGTGAATTCCCCATCGGACACTCCCAGGGTGAGATACAGAGTGAATTCCCCCATCACACACTCCCAGTGTCAGATACAGAGTGAATTCCCCCCATCACACACTCCCAGGGTCAGACACAGAGTGAATCCCCCCATCACACACTCCCAGGGTCAGATACAGAGTGAATTCCCCATCACACACTCCCAGGGTCAGACACAGAGTGAATTCCCCATCACAGACTCCCAGGGTCAGACAGAGTGAATTCCCCATCACACACTCCCAGGGTCAGACACAGAGCGAATCCCCCCATCACACACTCCCAGGGTCAGATACAGAGTGAATTCCCCATCACACACTCCCAGGGTCAGACACAGAGTGAATTCTCCATCACAGACTCCCAGGGTCAGACAGAGTGAATTCCGCATCACACACTCCAAGGGTCAGACACAGACTGAATTCCCCCATCACACACTCCCAGGGTCAGACACAGAGTGAATACCCGATCACACACTCCCAGGTCAGACATAGAGCGAATTCCTCATCACACACTCCCAGAGTCAGATACAGAGTGAATCCCCCCCATCACACACTCCCAGGGTGAGACACAGAGCGAATCCCCCCATCACACACTCCCAGGGTCAGACACAGAGTGAATTCCCCATCACACACTCCCAGGATCAGACATAGAGAGAATTCCCCATCACACACTCCCAGGGTCAGATACAGAGTGAATTCCCCCCATCACACACTCCCAGGGTCAGACACAGAGTGAATTCTCCCATCACACACTCCCAGGGTCAGATACAGAGTGAATTCCCCATCACACACTCCCAGTTTCAGAAACAGACTGAATCCAGCCCATCACACACTCCCAGGGTCAGACACAGAGTGAATTCCCCATCACACACCCCCGGGGTCAGAGGCAGAGTGATTTCCCCATCACACACTCCCAGGGTCAGATACAGAGTGAACTCCCCCCATCACACACTCCCAGGGTCAGACACAGAGTGAATTCCCCCATCACACACTCCCAGGGTCAGACACAGAGTGAATTCCCTAATCACACACTCCCAGGGTCAGATACAGAGTGAATTCCCCATCACACAACTTCCAGGGACAGATACAGAGTGAATCCCCCATCACACATTCTGAGGTTCAGACACAGAGTGAATTCCCCATCACACACTCCCAGGGTCAGACACAGAGTGAATTCCCTAATCACACACTCCCAGGGTCAGATACAGAGTGAATTCTCCATCACACAACTTCAAGGGACAGATACAGAGTGAATCCCCCATCACACATTCTGAGGGTCAGACACAGAGTGAATTCCCCATCACACACTCCCAGGGTCAGACAGAGTGAGTTCCCTATCACACACTCCCAGGGTCAGATACAGAGTGAATCCCCCCATAACACGCACCCAGATTCAGATACAGAGTGAATTCCCCATCACACACTCCCAGGGTCAGATACAGAGTGAATTCCCCCCATCACACACTCCCAGGGTCAGACACAGAGTGAATTCCCCATCACACACACCCAGGGTCAGATACAGAGTGAATTCCCCATCACACACTCCCAGGGTCAGATACAGAGTGAATCCCCCCCATCACACACTCCCAGGGTCAGAAAAAGAGTGAAATCCCCATCACACACTCGCAGGGTCAGACAGAGTGAATGACCCCCATGACACACTCCCAGTGTCAGACACAGAGTGAATTCCCCATCACACACTCCCAGGGTCAGATCCAGACTGAATCCACCCCATCACACACTCTCAGGGTCAGACACACAGTGAATTCCCCCATCACACACACCCAGGGTCAGATACAGAGTGAATTCCCCATCACACACTCCCAGGGTCAGATACACAGTGAATTCCCCGATCACACACACCCAGGGTCAGATACACAGTGAATTCCCCATCACACACTCCCAGGGTCAGATACAGAGTGAATTCCCTCCATCAGACACTCCCAGGGTCAGATACAGAGTGAATTCCCCATCACACACTCCCAGGGTCAGATACAGAGTGAATTCCCTCCATAAGACACTCCCAGGGTCAGACACAGAGTGAATTCCCCCATCACACACTCCCAGGGTCAGACACAGAGTGAATTCCCTAATCACACACTCCCAGGGTCAGATACAGAGTGAATTCCCCATCACACAACTTCCAGGGACAGATACAGAGTGAATCCCCCATCACACATTCTGAGGGTCAGACACAGAGTGAATTCCCCATCACACACACCCAGGGTCAGACAGAGAGTGAATTCCCCATCACACACTCCCAGGGTCAGATACAGACTGAATCCACCCCATCACACACTCTCAGGGTCAGACACAGAGTGAATTCAGCATCACACACTCCCAGGGTCAGATACAGAGTGAATTCCCCATCACACACTCCCAGGGTCAGATACAGAGTCAATTCCACATCACAAATCCCAGGGTCAGACAGAGTGAATTACGCCCATCACACACTCCCAGGGTCAGACACAGAGTGAATTCCCCATCACACACTCCCAGGGTCAGAAACAGAATGAATTCCCCATCACACACTCCCAGGGTCAGATACAGAGTGAATCCCCTCCATCACACACTCCCAGGGTCAGATACAGAGTGAATTCCCCATCACACACTCCTAGGGTCAGACAGATTGAATTCCCTATCAAACACTCCCAGGGTCAGACACAGAGTGAATTCCCCATCACACACTCCCAGGGTCAGATACAGAGTGAATTCCCCATCACACAACTCCCAGGGTCAGACACAGAGTGAATTCCCCATCACACAACTCCCAGGGTCAGACACAGAGTGAACACCCCATCACACACTCCCAGGTCAGACACAGAGCGAATTCCTCATCACACACTCCCAGAGTCAGATACAGAGTGAATCCCCCCACAACACACTCCCAGGGTCAGATACAGAGTGAATTCCCCATCACACACTCCCAGGGTCAGACACAGAGTGAATTCCCCATCACAGACTCCCAGGGTCAGACAGAGTGAATTCCCCATCACACACTCCCAGGGTCAGACACAGAGTGAATCCCCCCATCACACACTCCCAGGGTCAGAAACAGAGTGAATTCCCCATCACACACACCCAGGGTCAGACACAGAGTGAATTCCCCATCACAGACTCGCAGGGTCAGACAGAGTGAATTCCGCATCACACGATCCCAGGGTCAGACACAGACTGCATTCCCCCATCACACACTCCCAGGGTCAGACACAGAGTGAATACCCCATCACACACTCCCAGGCAAGACACAGAGCGAATTCCTCATCACACACTCCCAGAGTCAGATACAGAGTGAATTCACCCCATCACACACTCCCAGGGTCAGACACAGAGTGAATCCCCCAATCACACACTCCCAGGGTCAGATACAGAGTGAATTCCCCATCACACACTCCCAGCGTCAGACACAAAGTGAATTCCCCATCACAGACTCCCAGGGTCAGACAGAGTGAATTACCCATCACACACTCCCAGTGTCAGACACAGAGTGAATTCCCTTATGACACACTCCCAGGGTCAGACAGTGAGTGAATTCCCCATCACACACTCCCAGGGTCAGACAGAGTGAATTACCCCCATCACACACTCCCAGGGTCAGACACAGAGTGAATTCTCCATCCCACACTCCCAGGGTCAGATACAGACTGAATCCATCCCATCACACACTCCCAGGGTGAGATACAGAGTGAATTTCCCCATCACACACTCCCAGGGTCAGAAACAGAGTGAATTCCCTTATGACACACTCCCAGGGTCAGACAGTCAGTGAATTCCCCATCACACACTCCCAGGGTCAGATACAGAGTGAATGCCCCATCACACACTCCCAGGATCAGACAGAGTGCATTCCCCATCACACACTCCCAGGGTCAGATGCAGAGTGAATCCCCCCATCACGCACTCCCAGGGTCAGACACAGAGTGAATTCCCCCATCACACACACCCAGGGTCAGATACAGAGTGAATTCCCCATCACACACTCCCAGGGTCAGATATAGACTGAATCCCCTCCATCACACACTCCTAGGGTCAGATACAGAGTCAATTCCCCATCAGACAATCCCAGGGTCAGACAGAGTGAATTACGCCCATCACACACTCCCAGGGTCAGACACAGAGTGAATTCCCCATCACACACTCCCAGGGTCAGAAACAGACTGAATCCAGCCCATCACACGCTCCCAGGGTCAGACACAGAGTGAGTTCCCCATCACACACTCCCAGGGTCAGATGCAGAGTGAATTCCCTCCATCAGACACTCCCAGGGTCAGATACAGAGTGAATTCCCCATCACACACTCCCAGTGTCAGACAGAGTGAATTCCCTTATCACAGACTCCCAGGGTGAGATACAGAGTGAATTCCCCATCGGACACTCCCAGGGTGAGATACAGAGTGAATTCCCCCATCACACACTCCCAGGGTCAGATACAGTGTGAATCCCCCCCATCACACACTCCCAGGGTCAGACACAGAGTGAATCCCCCCATCACACACTCGCAGGGTCAGACAGAGTGAATTACCCCCATCACACACTCCCAGGGTCAGACACAGAGTGAATTCCCCATCACACGCTCCCAGGGTCAAATGCAGACTGAATCCACCCCATCACACACTCTCAGGGTCAGACACAGAGTGAATTCAGCATCACACACTCCCAGGGTCAGATACAGAGTGAATTCCCCATCACACACTCCCAGGGTCAGATATCGAGTCAATTCCACATCACAAATCCCAGGGTCAGACAGAGTGAATTACGCCCATCACAGACTCCCAGGGTCAGACACAGAGTGAATTCCCCATCACACACTCCCAGGGTCAGAAACAGAGTGAATTCCCCATCACACACTCCCAGGGTCAGATACAGAGTGAATCCCCTCCATCACACACTCCCAGGGTCAGATACAGAGTGAATTCCCCATCACACACTCCTAGGGTCAGACAGATTGAATTCCCTATCAAACACTCCCAGGGTCAGACACAGAGTGAATTCCCCATCACACACTCCCAGGGTCAGACACAGAGTGAATTCCCTTATGACACACTCCCAGGGTCACACAGTCAGTGAATTTCCCATCACACACTCCCAGGGTCAGATACAGAGTGAATGCCCCATCACACACTCCCAGGATCAGAAAGAGTGCATTCCCCATCACACACTCCCAGGGTCATATGCAGAGTGAATCCCCCCATCACGCACTCCCAGGGTCAGACACGGAGTGAATTCCCCCATCACACACTCCTAGGGTCAGATACAGAGTCAATTCCCCATCAGACAATCCCAGGGTCAGACAGATTGAATTACGCCCATCACACACTCCCAGGGTCAGACACAGAGTGAATTCCCCATCACACACTCCCAGGGTCAGAAACAGACTGAATCCAGCCTATCACACGCTCCCAGAGTCAGACACAGAGTGAATTCCCCATCACACACTCCCAGGGTCAGAAACAGACTGAATCCAGCATCACACACTCCCAGGCAAGACACAGAGCGAATTCCTCATCACACACTCCCAGAGTCAGATACAGAGTGAATTCCCCATCACACACTCCCAGGGTCAGATACAGAGTCAATTCCACATCACAAATCCAAGGGTCAGACAGAGTGAATTACGCCCATCACACACTCCCAGGATCAGACACAGAGTGAATTCCCCATCACACACTCCCAGGGTCAGAAACAGAATGAATTCCCCATCACAGACTCCCAGGGTCAGACAGAGTGAATTCCCCATCACACACTCCCAGTGTCAGACACAGAGTGAATTCTCTTATGACACACTCCCAGGATCAGACAGTGAGTGAATTCCCCATCACACACTCCCAGGGTCAGACAGAGTGAATTACCCCCATCACACACTCCCAGGGTCAGACACAGAGTGAATTCCCCATCACACACTCCCAGGGTCAGATACAGACTGAATCCATCCCATCACACACTCCCAGGGTGAGATACAGAGTGAATTCCCCCATCACACACTCCCAGGGTCAGACACAGACTGAATTCCCTTATGACACACTCCCAGGGTCAGACAGGCAGTGAATTCCCCATCACACACTCCCAGGGTCAGATACAGAGTGAATTCCGCATCACACACTCCCAGGGTCAGATACAAAGTGAATTCCCCTCATCACACACTCCCAGGGTCAGACACAGAGTGAATTCCCCCATCACACACTCCCAGGGTCAGACACAGAGTGAATTCCCTAATCAAACACTCCCAGGGTCAGATACAGAGTGAATTCCCCATCACACAACTTCCAGGGACAGATACAGAGTGAATCCCCCATCACACATTCTGAGGGTCAGACACAGAGTGAATTCCCCATCACACACTCCCAGGGTCAGCGAGAGTGAATTCCCTATCACACACTCCCAGGGTCAGACACAGAGCGAAATCCCCATCACAGACTCCCAGGGTCAGATACAGAGTGAATCCCCCCATCACAGACTCCCAGGGTCAGATACAGAGTGAATTCCCCATCACACACTCCCAGGGTCAGATACAGAGTGAATTCCCCATCACACACTCCCAGGGTCAGATACAGAGTGAATTCCCCATCACACACTCCCAGCGTCAGACACAAAGTGAATTCCCCATCTCAGACTCCCAGGGTCAGACAGAGTGAATTACCCATCACACACTCCCAGTGTCAGACACAGAGTGAATTCCCTTATGACACACTCCCAGGGTCAGACAGTGAGTGAATTCCCCATCACACACTCCCAGGGTCAGACAGAGTGAATTACCCCCATCACACACTCCCAGGGTCAGACACAGAGTGAATTCACCATCCCACACTCCCAGGGTCAGATACAGACTGAATCCATCCCATCACACACTCCCAGGGTGAGATACAGAGTGAATTTCCCCATCACACACTCCCAGGGTCAGAAACAGAGTGAATTCCCTTATGACACACTCCCAGGGTCAGACAGTCAGTGAATTCCCCATCACACACTCCCAGGGTCAGATACAGAGTGAATGCCCCATCACACACTCCCAGGATCAGACAGAGTGCATTCCCCATCACACACTCCCAGGGTCAGATGCAGAGTGAATCCCCCCATCACGCACTCCCAGGGTCAGACACAGAGTGAATTCCCCCATCACACACACCCAGGGTCAGATACAGAGTGAATTCCCCATCACACACTCCCAGGGTCAGATATAGACTGAATCCCCTCCATCACACACTCCTAGGGTCAGATACAGAGTCAATTCCCCATCAGACAATCCCAGGGTCAGACAGAGTGAATTACGCCCATCACACACTCCCAGGGTCAGACACAGAGTGAATTCCCCATCACACACTCCCAGGGTCAGAAACAGACTGAATCCAGCCCATCACACGCTCCCAGGGTCAGACACAGAGTGAGTTCCCCATCACACACTCCCAGGGTCAGATGCAGAGTGAATTCCCTCCATCAGACACTCCCAGGGTCAGATACAGAGTGAATTCCCCATCACACACTCCCAGTGTCAGACAGAGTGAATTCCCTTATCACAGACTCCCAGGGTGAGATACAGAGTGAATTCCCCATCGGACACTCCCAGGGTGAGATACAGAGTGAATTCCCCCATCACACACTCCCAGGGTCAGATACAGTGTGAATCCCCCCCATCACACACTCCCAGGGTCAGACACAGAGTGAATCCCCCCATCACACACTCGCAGGGTCAGACAGAGTGAATTACCCCCATCACACACTCCCAGGGTCAGACACAGAGTGAATTCCCCATCACACACTCCCAGGGTCAAATGCAGACTGAATCCACCCCATCACACACTCTCAGGGTCAGACACAGAGTGAATTCAGCATCACACACTCCCAGGGTCAGATACAGAGTGAATTCCCCATCACACACTCCCAGGGTCAGATATCGAGTCAATTCCACATCACAAATCCCAGGGTCAGACAGAGTGAATTACGCCCATCACAGACTCCCAGGGTCAGACACAGAGTGAATTCCCCATCACACACTCCCAGGGTCAGAAACAGAGTGAATTCCCCATCACACACTCCCAGGGTCAGATACAGAGTGAATCCCCTCCATCACACACTCCCAGGGTCAGATACAGAGTGAATTCCCCATCACACACTCCTAGGGTCAGACAGATTGAATTCCCTATCAAACACTCCCAGGGTCAGACACAGAGTGAATTCCCCATCACACACTCCCAGGGTCAGACACAGAGTGAATTCCCTTATGACACACTCCCAGGGTCACACAGTCAGTGAATTTCCCATCACACACTCCCAGGGTCAGATACAGAGTGAATGCCCCATCACACACTCCCAGGATCAGAAAGAGTGCATTCCCCATCACACACTCCCAGGGTCATATGCAGAGTGAATCCCCCCATCACGCACTCCCAGGG
Source organism: Mobula birostris (assembly GCF_030028105.1). Taxonomy (NCBI): domain Eukaryota; kingdom Metazoa; phylum Chordata; class Chondrichthyes; order Myliobatiformes; family Myliobatidae; genus Mobula; species Mobula birostris. Next base: position 37,302 of record NW_027274464.1, on the reverse strand, counting down.
TCAGACACGGAGTGAATTCCCCCATCACACACTCCTAGGGTCAGATACAGAGTCAATTCCCCATCAGACAATCCCAGGGTCAGACAGATTGAATTACGCCCATCACACACTCCCAGGGTCAGACACAGAGTGAATTCCCCATCACACACTCCCAGGGTCAGAAACAGACTGAATCCAGCCTATCACACGCTCCCAGAGTCAGACACAGAGTGAATTCCCCATCACACACTCCCAGGGTCAGAAACAGACTGAATCCAGCATCACACACTCCCAGGCAAGACACAGAGCGAATTCCTCATCACACACTCCCAGAGTCAGATACAGAGTGAATTCCCCATCACACACTCCCAGGGTCAGATACAGAGTCAATTCCACATCACAAATCCAAGGGTCAGACAGAGTGAATTACGCCCATCACACACTCCCAGGATCAGACACAGAGTGAATTCCCCATCACACACTCCCAGGGTCAGAAACAGAATGAATTCCCCATCACAGACTCCCAGGGTCAGACAGAGTGAATTCCCCATCACACACTCCCAGTGTCAGACACAGAGTGAATTCTCTTATGACACACTCCCAGGATCAGACAGTGAGTGAATTCCCCATCACACACTCCCAGGGTCAGACAGAGTGAATTACCCCCATCACACACTCCCAGGGTCAGACACAGAGTGAATTCCCCATCACACACTCCCAGGGTCAGATACAGACTGAATCCATCCCATCACACACTCCCAGGGTGAGATACAGAGTGAATTCCCCCATCACACACTCCCAGGGTCAGACACAGACTGAATTCCCTTATGACACACTCCCAGGGTCAGACAGGCAGTGAATTCCCCATCACACACTCCCAGGGTCAGATACAGAGTGAATTCCGCATCACACACTCCCAGGGTCAGATACAAAGTGAATTCCCCTCATCACACACTCCCAGGGTCAGACACAGAGTGAATTCCCCCATCACACACTCCCAGGGTCAGACACAGAGTGAATTCCCTAATCAAACACTCCCAGGGTCAGATACAGAGTGAATTCCCCATCACACAACTTCCAGGGACAGATACAGAGTGAATCCCCCATCACACATTCTGAGGGTCAGACACAGAGTGAATTCCCCATCACACACTCCCAGGGTCAGCGAGAGTGAATTCCCTATCACACACTCCCAGGGTCAGACACAGAGCGAAATCCCCATCACAGACTCCCAGGGTCAGATACAGAGTGAATCCCCCCATCACAGACTCCCAGGGTCAGATACAGAGTGAATTCCCCATCACACACTCCCAGGGTCAGATACAGAGTGAATTCCCCATCACACACTCCCAGGGTCAGATACAGAGTGAATTCCTCATCACACACTCCCAGGGTCAGACACAGAGTGAATTCCCCATCACGCACTCCAAGGGTCAGACACAGAGTGAATTCCCCATCACACACTCCCAGGTTCAGAAACAGACTGAATCCAGCCCATCACACACCCCCGGGGTCAGATGCAGAGTGATTTCCCCATCACACACTCCCAGGGTCAGCTACAGAGTGAACTCCCCCCATCACACACTCCCAGGGTCAGACACAGAGTGAATTCCCCCATCACACACTCCCAGGGTCAGACACAGAGTGAATTCCCCATCACACACTCCCAGGGTCAGACACAGAGTGAATTCCCCATCACACAACTTCAAGGGACAGATACAGAGTGAATCCCCCATCACACATTCTGAGGGTCAGATACAGAGTGAATCCCCTGCATCAGACACTCCCAGGGTCAGAAAAAGAGTGAATTCCCCATCACACACTTGCAGGGTCAGACAGAGTGAATTACCCCCATCACACACTCCCAGGATCAGACACAGCGCATTCCCCATCACACACTCCCAGGGTCAGATACAGAGTGAATCCCCCCATCACACACTCCCAGGGTCAGACACAGGGTGAATTCCCCCATCACACACACCCATGGTCAGATACAGAGTGAATTCCCCATCACACACTCCCAGGGTCAGATACAGAGTCAATTCCCCATCACACAATCCCAGGGTCAGACAGAGTGAATTACGCCCATCACACACTCCCAGGGTCAGACACAGAGTGAATTCCCCATCACACACTCCGAGGGTCAGAAACAGACTGAATCCAGCCCATCACACACTCCCAGGGTCAGATACAGAGTGAATTCCCCATCACACACTCCTAGGGTCAGACAGATAGAATTCACTATCAAACACTCCCAGGGTCAGATACAGAGTGAATTCCCCATCGCACACTCCCAGGGCAAGATACAGACTGAATCCCCGCCATCACACACCCCCAGAGTCAGACACAGACTGAATTCCCCATCACACACTCCCAGGGTCAGATACAGAGTGAATTCCCCATCACACACTCCCAGGGTCAGATACAGAGTGAATTCCGCATCACACACTCCCAGGGTCAGATACAGAGTGAATTCCCCCCATCACACACCCCCAGGGTCAGATACAGAGTGAATTCCCCATCACACACTGCCAGGGTCAGACAGATTGAATTCCCTATCAAACACTCCCAGGGTCAGACACAGAGTGAATTCCCCATCACAGACTCCCAGGTTGAGAAACAGACTGAATCCAGCCCATCATACACTCCCAGGGTCAGACACAGAGTGAATTCCCCATCACACACCCCCGGGGTCAGATGCAGAGTGATTTCCCCATCACACACTCCCAGGGTCAGACACAGAGTGAATTCCCCCATCACACACTCCCAGGGTCAGATACAGAGTGAACTCCCCCCATCACACACTCCCAGGGTCAGACACAGAGTGAATTCCCCCATCACACACTCCCAGTGTCAGATACAGAGCGAATTCCTCATCACACACTCCCAGGGTCAGACACAGAGTGAATTCCCCCATCACACACTCCAAGGGTCAGACACAGAGTGAATTCCCCCTCACACACTCCCAGGTTCAGAAACAGACTGAATCCAGCCCATCACACACTCCCAGGGTCAGACACAGAGTGAATTCCCCATCACACACTCCCAGGGTCAGACACAGAGTGAAATCCCCATCACACACTCCCAGGTTCAGAAACAGACTGAATCCAGCCCATCACACACTCCCAGGGTCAGACACAGAGTGAATTCCCCATCACACACCCCCGGGGTCAGATGCAGAGTGATTTCCCCATCACACACTCCCAGGGTCAGACACAGAGTGAATTCCCCATCACACACCCCCGGGGTCAGATGCAGAGTGATTTCCCCATCACACACTCCCAGGGTCAGATACAGAGTGAATCCCCTCCATCAGACACTCCCAGGGTCAGATACAGAGTGAATTCCCCATCACACACTCCCAGGGTCAGGTACAGACTGAATCCACCCCATCACACACTCACAGGGTCAGATACAGAGTGAATTCCCCATCACACACTGCCAGGGTCAGACAGATTGAATTCCCTATCAAACACTCCCAGGGTCAGACACAGAGTGAATTCCCCATCACAGACTCCCAGGGTCAGACAGAGTGAATTCCCTTATCACACACTCCCAGGGTCAGATACAGAAAGAATTTCCCCATCACACACTCCAAGGGTCAGACACAGAGTGAATTCCCCATCACACACTCCCAGGGTCAGACACAGAGTGAATTCCCCATCACACACTCCGAGGGTCAGACGCAGAGTGAATTCCTCCATCACACACTCCCAGGGTCAGATACAGAGTCAATTCCCCATCAGACAATCCCAGGGTCAGACAGAGTGAATTACGCCCATCACACACTCCCAGGGTCAGATACAGAGTGAATTCCCCCATCACACACTCCCAGGGTCAGATACAGAGCGAATTCCTCATCACACACTCCCAGGGTCAGACACAGAGTGAATTCCCCCATCACACACTCCAAGGGTCAGACACAGAGTGAATTCCCCATCACACACTCCCAGGTTCAGAAACAGACTGAATCCAGCCCATCACACACTCCCAGGTTCAGACACAGAGTGAATTCCCTATCACACACTCCCAGGGTCAGACACAGAGTGAATTCCCCCATCACACACTCCAAGGGTCAGACACAGAGTGAAATCCCCATCGCACACTCCCAGGTTCAGAAACAGACTGAATCCAGCCCATCACACACTCCCAGGGTCAGACACAGAGTGAATTCCCCATCACACACCCCCGGGGTCAGATGCAGAGTGATTTCCCCATCACACACTCCCAGGGTCAGATACAGAGTGAATCCCCTCCATCAGACACTCCCAGGGTCAGATACAGAGTGAATTCCCCATCACACACTCCCAGGGTCAGGTACAGACTGAATCCACCCCATCACACACTCACAGGGTCAGATACAGAGTGAATTCCCCATCACACACTGCCAGGGTCAGACAGATTGAATTCCCTATCAAACACTCCCAGGGTCAGACACAGAGTGAATTCCCCATCACAGACTCCCAGGGTCAGACACAGAGTGAATTCCTCCATCACACACTCCCAGGGTCAGATACAGAGTCAATTCCCCATCAGACAATCCCAGGGTCAGACAGAGTGAATTACGCCCATCACACACTCCCAGGGTCAGATACAGAGTGAATCCCCCCCATCACACACTCCCAGGGTCAGACACAGAGTGAATCCCCCCATCACACACTCCCAGGTTCAGATACAGAGTGAATTCCCCATCACACACTCCCAGCGTCAGACACAGAGTGAATTCCCTATCACAGACGCCCAGGGTCAGACAGAGTGAATTACCCCCATCACACACTCCCAGGGTCAGACACAGAGTGAATTCCGCATCACACACTCCCAGGGTCAGATACAGACTGAATCCACCCCATCACACACTTCCAGGTTGAGATACAGAGTGAATTCCCCCATCACACACTCCCAGGGTCAGATACAGAGTGAATTCCCTTATGACACACTCCCAGGGTCAGACAGTCAGTGCATTCCCCATCACACACTCCCAGGATCAGACAGAGTGCATTCCCCATCACAAACTCCCAGGGTCAGATACAGAGTGAATTCCCCCATCGCACACACCCAGGGTCAGATACAGAGTGAATTCCCCATCACACACACCCAGGGTCAGAAACAGAGTGAATCCCCTCCATCACACACTCCCAGGGTCAGATACAGAGTCAATTCCCCATCAGACAATCCCAGGGTCAGACAGAGTGAATTACGCCCATCACACACTCCCAGGGTCAGACACAGAGTGAATTCCCCATCACACACTCCCAGGGTAAGAAACAGACTGAATCAAGCCCATCACACGCTCCCAGGGTCAGACACAGAGTGAATTCCCCATCACACACTCCTAGGGTCAGAAACAGACTGAATCCTGCATCACACACTCCCAGGATCAGACAGAGTGCATTCCCCATCACACACTCCCAGGGTCAGATACAGACTGAATCCCCCCATCACACACTCCCAGGGTCAGACACAGAGTGAATTCCCCCATCATGCACTCCCAGGGTCAGATACAGAGAAAATTCCCCCCATCACACAGACCCAGGGACAGACACAGAGTGAATTTACTTATCACACACTCCCAGGGTCAGATACAGAGTCAATTCCCCATCACACACTCCCAGGGTCAGACAGAGTGAATTCCCCCATCACACACCCCCAGGGTCAGACACAGAGTGAATTCCCCATCACACACTCCCAGGATCAGACATAGAGAGAATTCCCCATCACACACTCCCAGGGTCAGATACAGAGTGAATTCCCCCCATCACACACTCCCAGGGTCAGACACAGAGTGAATTCTCCCATCACACACTCCCAGGGTCAGATACAGAGTGAATTCCCCATCACACACTCCCAGTTTCAGAAACAGACTGAATCCAGCCCATCACACACTCCCAGGGTCAGACACAGAGTGAATTCCCCATCACACACCCCCGGGGTCAGAGGCAGAGTGATTTCCCCATCACACACTCCCAGGGTCAGATACAGAGTGAACTCCCCCCATCACACACTCCCAGGGTCAGACACAGAGTGAGTTCCCCCATCACACACTCCCAGGGTCAGACACAGAGTGAATTCCCTAATCACACACTCCCAGGGTCAGATACAGAGTGAATTCCCCATCACACAACTTCCAGGGACAGATACAGAGTGAATCCCCCATCACACATTCTGAGGGTCAGACACAGAGTGAATTCCCCATCACACACTCCCAGGGTCAGACACAGAGTGAATTCCCTAATCACACACTCCCAGGGTCAGATACAGAGTGAATTCTCCATCACACACTGCCAGGGTCAGACAGATTGAATTCCCTATCAAACACTCCCAGGGTCAGACACAGAGTGAATTCCCCATCACAGACTCCCAGGGTCAGACAGAGTGAATTCCCTTATCACACACTCCCAGGGTCAAATACAGAGTGAATTCCTCATCACACACTCCCAGGGTCAGACACAGAGTGAATTCCCCCATCACACACTCCCAGGGTCAGACACAGAGTGAATTCCCCATCACACACTCCCAGGGTCAGATACAGAAAGAATTTCCCCATCACACACTCCAAGGGTCAGACACAGAGTGAATTCCCCATCACACACTCCCAGGGTCAGACACAGAGTGAATCCCCCATCACACACTCCGAGGGTCAGACGCAGAGTGAATTCCTCCATCACACACTCCCAGGGTCAGATACAGAGTCAATTCCCCATCAGACAATCCCAGGGTCAGACAGAGTGAATTACGCCCATCACACACTCCCAGGGTCAGATACAGAGTGAATTCCCCCATCACACACTCCCAGGGTCAGATACAGAGCGAATTCCTCATCACACACTCCCAGGGTCAGACACAGAGTGAATTCCCCCATCACACACTCCAAGGGTCAGACACAGAGTGAATTCCCCATCACACACTCCCAGGTTCAGAAACAGACTGAATCCAGCCCATCACACACTCCCAGGTTCAGACACAGAGTGAATTCCCTATCACACACTCCCAGGGTCAGACACAGAGTGAATTCCCCCATCACACACTCCAAGGGTCAGACACAGAGTGAAATCCCCATCGCACACTCCCAGGTTCAGAAACAGACTGAATCCAGCCCATCACACACTCCCAGGGTCAGACACAGAGTGAATTCCCCATCACACACCCCTGGGGTCAGATGCAGAGTGATTTCCCCATCACACACTCCCAGGGTCAGATACAGAGTGAATCCCCTCCATCAGACACTCCCAGGGTCAGATACAGAGTGAATTCCCCATCACACACTCCCAGGGTCAGGTACAGACTGAATCCACCCCATCACACACTCACAGGGTCAGATACAGAGTGAATTCCCCATCACACACTGCCAGGGTCAGACAGATTGAATTCCCTATCAAACACTCCCAGGGTCAGACACAGAGTGAATTCCCCATCACAGACTCCCAGGGTCAGACACAGAGTGAATTCCTCCATCACACACTCCCAGGGTCAGATACAGAGTCAATTCCCCATCAGACAATCCCAGGGTCAGACAGAGTGAATTACGCCCATCACACACTCCCAGGGTCAGATACAGAGTGAATCCCCCCCATCACACACTCCCAGGGTCAGACACAGAGTGAATCCCCCCATCACACACTCCCAGGGTCAGATACAGAGTGAATTCCCCATCACACACTCCCAGCGTCAGACACAGAGTGAATTCCCTATCACAGACGCCCAGGGTCAGACAGAGTGAATTACCCCCATCACACACTCCCAGGGTCAGACACAGAGTGAATTCCGCATCACACACTCCCAGGGTCAGATACAGACTGAATCCACCCCATCACACACTCCCAGGGTGAGATACAGAGTGAATTCCCCCATCACACACTCCCAGGGTCAGATACAGAGTGAATTCCCTTATGACACACTCCCAGGGTCAGACAGTCAGTGCATTCCCCATTACACACTCCCAGGATCAGACAGAGTGCATTCCCCATCACAAACTCCCAGGGTCAGATACAGAGTGAATTCCCCCATCGCACACACCCAGGGTCAGATACAGAGTGAATTCCCCATCACACACACCCAGGGTCAGAAACAGAGTGAATCCCCTCCATCACACACTCCCAGGGTCAGATACAGAGTCAATTCCCCATCAGACAATCCCAGGGTCAGACAGAGTGAATTACGCCCATCACACACTCCCAGGGTCAGACACAGAGTGAATTCCCCATCACACACTCCCAGGGTAAGAAACAGACTGAATCAAGCCCATCACACGCTCCCAGGGTCAGACACAGAGTGAATTCCCCATCACACACTCCTAGGGTCAGAAACTGACTGAATCCTGCATCACACACTCCCAGGGTCAGACACAGAGTGAATTCCCCATCACACACTCCCAGGGTAAGATACACAGTGAATTCCCCCATCACACACACCCAGGGTCAGATACAAAGTGAATTCCCCATCACACACTCCCAGGGTCAGATACAGAGTGAATTCCCCCATCACACACTCCCAGGGTCAGACACAGAGTGAATCCCCCCATCACACACTCCCAGGGTCAGATACAGAGTGAATTCCCCATCACACACTCCCAGGGTCAGACACAGAGTGAATTCCCCATCACAGACTCCCAGGGTCAGACAGAGTGAATTCCCCATCACACACTCCCATGGTCAGACACAGAGTGAATCCCCCCATCACAGACTCCCAGGGTCAGACAGAGTGAATTCCGCATCACACACTCCCAGGGTCAGACACAGACTGAATTCCCCCATCACACACTCCCAGAGTCAGATACAGAGTGAATCCCCCCATCACACACTCCCAGGGTCAGATACAGAGTGAATTCCCCATCACACACTCCCAGGGTCAGACACAGAGTGAATTCCCCATCACACACTCCCAGGGTCAGACACAGAGTGAATCCCCCCATCACACACTCCCAGGGTCAGAAACAGAGTGAATTCCCCATCACACACTCCTAGGCTCAGATACAGAGTCAATTCCCCATCAGACAATCCCAGGGTCAGACAGAGTGAATTACGCCCATCACACACTCCCAGGGTCAGACACAGAGTGAATTCCCCATCACACACTCCCAGGGTCAGAAACAGACTGAATCCAGCCCATCACACGCTCCCAGAGTCAGACACAGAGTGAATTCCCCATCACACACTCCCAGGGTCAGAAACAGACTGAATCCAGCATCACACACTCCCGGGGTCAGACACAGAGTGAATTCCCCATCACACACACCCAGGGTCAGATACAGAGTGAATTCCCCATCACACACTCCCAGGGTCAGATACACAGTGAATTCCCCCATCACACACACCCAGGGTCAGATACACAGTGAATTCCCAATCACACACTCCCAGGGTCAGATACAGAGTGAATTCCCTCCATCAGACACTCCCAGGGTCAGATACAGAGTGAATTCCCCATCACACACTCCCAGTGTCAGACAGAGTGAATTCCCTTATCACAGACTCCGAGGGTCAGTTACAGAGTGAATTCCCCATCGGACACTCCCAGGGTGAGATACAGAGTGAATTCCCCCATCACACACTCCCAGTGTCAGATACAGAGTGAATTCCCCCCATCACACACTCCCAGGGTCAGACACAGAGTGAATCCCCCCATCACACACTCCCAGGGTCAGATACAGAGTGAATTCCCCATCACACACTCCCAGGGTCAGACACAGAGTGAATTCCCCATCACAGACTCCCAGGGTCAGACAGAGTGAATTCCCCATCACACACTCCCAGGGTCAGACACAGAGCGAATCCCCCCATCACACACTCCCAGGGTCAGATACAGAGTGAATTCCCCATCACACACTCCCAGGGTCAGACACAGAGTGAATTCTCCATCACAGACTCCCAGGGTCAGACAGAGTGAATTCCGCATCACACACTCCAAGGGTCAGACACAGACTGAATTCCCCCATCACACACTCCCAGGGTCAGACACAGAGTGAATACCCGATCACACACTCCCAGGTCAGACATAGAGCGAATTCCTCATCACACACTCCCAGAGTCAGATACAGAGTGAATCCCCCCCATCACACACTCCCAGGGTGAGACACAGAGCGAATCCCCCCATCACACACTCCCAGGGTCAGACACAGAGTGAATTCCCCATCACACACTCCCAGGATCAGACATAGAGAGAATTCCCCATCACACACTCCCAGGGTCAGATACAGAGTGAATTCCCCCCATCACACACTCCCAGGGTCAGACACAGAGTGAATTCTCCCATCACACACTCCCAGGGTCAGATACAGAGTGAATTCCCCATCACACACTCCCAGTTTCAGAAACAGACTGAATCCAGCCCATCACACACTCCCAGGGTCAGACACAGAGTGAATTCCCCATCACACACCCCCGGGGTCAGAGGCAGAGTGATTTCCCCATCACACACTCCCAGGGTCAGATACAGAGTGAACTCCCCCCATCACACACTCCCAGGGTCAGACACAGAGTGAATTCCCCCATCACACACTCCCAGGGTCAGACACAGAGTGAATTCCCTAATCACACACTCCCAGGGTCAGATACAGAGTGAATTCCCCATCACACAACTTCCAGGGACAGATACAGAGTGAATCCCCCATCACACATTCTGAGGTTCAGACACAGAGTGAATTCCCCATCACACACTCCCAGGGTCAGACACAGAGTGAATTCCCTAATCACACACTCCCAGGGTCAGATACAGAGTGAATTCTCCATCACACAACTTCAAGGGACAGATACAGAGTGAATCCCCCATCACACATTCTGAGGGTCAGACACAGAGTGAATTCCCCATCACACACTCCCAGGGTCAGACAGAGTGAGTTCCCTATCACACACTCCCAGGGTCAGATACAGAGTGAATCCCCCCATAACACGCACCCAGATTCAGATACAGAGTGAATTCCCCATCACACACTCCCAGGGTCAGATACAGAGTGAATTCCCCCCATCACACACTCCCAGGGTCAGACACAGAGTGAATTCCCCATCACACACACCCAGGGTCAGATACAGAGTGAATTCCCCATCACACACTCCCAGGGTCAGATACAGAGTGAATCCCCCCCATCACACACTCCCAGGGTCAGAAAAAGAGTGAAATCCCCATCACACACTCGCAGGGTCAGACAGAGTGAATGACCCCCATGACACACTCCCAGTGTCAGACACAGAGTGAATTCCCCATCACACACTCCCAGGGTCAGATCCAGACTGAATCCACCCCATCACACACTCTCAGGGTCAGACACACAGTGAATTCCCCCATCACACACACCCAGGGTCAGATACAGAGTGAATTCCCCATCACACACTCCCAGGGTCAGATACACAGTGAATTCCCCGATCACACACACCCAGGGTCAGATACACAGTGAATTCCCCATCACACACTCCCAGGGTCAGATACAGAGTGAATTCCCTCCATCAGACACTCCCAGGGTCAGATACAGAGTGAATTCCCCATCACACACTCCCAGGGTCAGATACAGAGTGAATTCCCTCCATAAGACACTCCCAGGGTCAGACACAGAGTGAATTCCCCCATCACACACTCCCAGGGTCAGACACAGAGTGAATTCCCTAATCACACACTCCCAGGGTCAGATACAGAGTGAATTCCCCATCACACAACTTCCAGGGACAGATACAGAGTGAATCCCCCATCACACATTCTGAGGGTCAGACACAGAGTGAATTCCCCATCACACACACCCAGGGTCAGACAGAGAGTGAATTCCCCATCACACACTCCCAGGGTCAGATACAGACTGAATCCACCCCATCACACACTCTCAGGGTCAGACACAGAGTGAATTCAGCATCACACACTCCCAGGGTCAGATACAGAGTGAATTCCCCATCACACACTCCCAGGGTCAGATACAGAGTCAATTCCACATCACAAATCCCAGGGTCAGACAGAGTGAATTACGCCCATCACACACTCCCAGGGTCAGACACAGAGTGAATTCCCCATCACACACTCCCAGGGTCAGAAACAGAATGAATTCCCCATCACACACTCCCAGGGTCAGATACAGAGTGAATCCCCTCCATCACACACTCCCAGGGTCAGATACAGAGTGAATTCCCCATCACACACTCCTAGGGTCAGACAGATTGAATTCCCTATCAAACACTCCCAGGGTCAGACACAGAGTGAATTCCCCATCACACACTCCCAGGGTCAGATACAGAGTGAATTCCCCATCACACAACTCCCAGGGTCAGACACAGAGTGAATTCCCCATCACACAACTCCCAGGGTCAGACACAGAGTGAACACCCCATCACACACTCCCAGGTCAGACACAGAGCGAATTCCTCATCACACACTCCCAGAGTCAGATACAGAGTGAATCCCCCCACAACACACTCCCAGGGTCAGATACAGAGTGAATTCCCCATCACACACTCCCAGGGTCAGACACAGAGTGAATTCCCCATCACAGACTCCCAGGGTCAGACAGAGTGAATTCCCCATCACACACTCCCAGGGTCAGACACAGAGTGAATCCCCCCATCACACACTCCCAGGGTCAGAAACAGAGTGAATTCCCCATCACACACACCCAGGGTCAGACACAGAGTGAATTCCCCATCACAGACTCGCAGGGTCAGACAGAGTGAATTCCGCATCACACGATCCCAGGGTCAGACACAGACTGCATTCCCCCATCACACACTCCCAGGGTCAGACACAGAGTGAATACCCCATCACACACTCCCAGGCAAGACACAGAGCGAATTCCTCATCACACACTCCCAGAGTCAGATACAGAGTGAATTCACCCCATCACACACTCCCAGGGTCAGACACAGAGTGAATCCCCCAATCACACACTCCCAGGGTCAGATACAGAGTGAATTCCCCATCACACACTCCCAGCGTCAGACACAAAGTGAATTCCCCATCACAGACTCCCAGGGTCAGACAGAGTGAATTACCCATCACACACTCCCAGTGTCAGACACAGAGTGAATTCCCTTATGACACACTCCCAGGGTCAGACAGTGAGTGAATTCCCCATCACACACTCCCAGGGTCAGACAGAGTGAATTACCCCCATCACACACTCCCAGGGTCAGACACAGAGTGAATTCTCCATCCCACACTCCCAGGGTCAGATACAGACTGAATCCATCCCATCACACACTCCCAGGGTGAGATACAGAGTGAATTTCCCCATCACACACTCCCAGGGTCAGAAACAGAGTGAATTCCCTTATGACACACTCCCAGGGTCAGACAGTCAGTGAATTCCCCATCACACACTCCCAGGGTCAGATACAGAGTGAATGCCCCATCACACACTCCCAGGATCAGACAGAGTGCATTCCCCATCACACACTCCCAGGGTCAGATGCAGAGTGAATCCCCCCATCACGCACTCCCAGGGTCAGACACAGAGTGAATTCCCCCATCACACACACCCAGGGTCAGATACAGAGTGAATTCCCCATCACACACTCCCAGGGTCAGATATAGACTGAATCCCCTCCATCACACACTCCTAGGGTCAGATACAGAGTCAATTCCCCATCAGACAATCCCAGGGTCAGACAGAGTGAATTACGCCCATCACACACTCCCAGGGTCAGACACAGAGTGAATTCCCCATCACACACTCCCAGGGTCAGAAACAGACTGAATCCAGCCCATCACACGCTCCCAGGGTCAGACACAGAGTGAGTTCCCCATCACACACTCCCAGGGTCAGATGCAGAGTGAATTCCCTCCATCAGACACTCCCAGGGTCAGATACAGAGTGAATTCCCCATCACACACTCCCAGTGTCAGACAGAGTGAATTCCCTTATCACAGACTCCCAGGGTGAGATACAGAGTGAATTCCCCATCGGACACTCCCAGGGTGAGATACAGAGTGAATTCCCCCATCACACACTCCCAGGGTCAGATACAGTGTGAATCCCCCCCATCACACACTCCCAGGGTCAGACACAGAGTGAATCCCCCCATCACACACTCGCAGGGTCAGACAGAGTGAATTACCCCCATCACACACTCCCAGGGTCAGACACAGAGTGAATTCCCCATCACACGCTCCCAGGGTCAAATGCAGACTGAATCCACCCCATCACACACTCTCAGGGTCAGACACAGAGTGAATTCAGCATCACACACTCCCAGGGTCAGATACAGAGTGAATTCCCCATCACACACTCCCAGGGTCAGATATCGAGTCAATTCCACATCACAAATCCCAGGGTCAGACAGAGTGAATTACGCCCATCACAGACTCCCAGGGTCAGACACAGAGTGAATTCCCCATCACACACTCCCAGGGTCAGAAACAGAGTGAATTCCCCATCACACACTCCCAGGGTCAGATACAGAGTGAATCCCCTCCATCACACACTCCCAGGGTCAGATACAGAGTGAATTCCCCATCACACACTCCTAGGGTCAGACAGATTGAATTCCCTATCAAACACTCCCAGGGTCAGACACAGAGTGAATTCCCCATCACACACTCCCAGGGTCAGACACAGAGTGAATTCCCTTATGACACACTCCCAGGGTCACACAGTCAGTGAATTTCCCATCACACACTCCCAGGGTCAGATACAGAGTGAATGCCCCATCACACACTCCCAGGATCAGAAAGAGTGCATTCCCCATCACACACTCCCAGGGTCATATGCAGAGTGAATCCCCCCATCACGCACTCCCAGGGTCAGACACGGAGTGAATTCCCCCATCACACACTCCTAGGGTCAGATACAGAGTCAATTCCCCATCAGACAATCCCAGGGTCAGACAGATTGAATTACGCCCATCACACACTCCCAGGGTCAGACACAGAGTGAATTCCCCATCACACACTCCCAGGGTCAGAAACAGACTGAATCCAGCCTATCACACGCTCCCAGAGTCAGACACAGAGTGAATTCCCCATCACACACTCCCAGGGTCAGAAACAGACTGAATCCAGCATCACACACTCCCAGGCAAGACACAGAGCGAATTCCTCATCACACACTCCCAGAGTCAGATACAGAGTGAATTCCCCATCACACACTCCCAGGGTCAGATACAGAGTCAATTCCACATCACAAATCCAAGGGTCAGACAGAGTGAATTACGCCCATCACACACTCCCAGGATCAGACACAGAGTGAATTCCCCATCACACACTCCCAGGGTCAGAAACAGAATGAATTCCCCATCACAGACTCCCAGGGTCAGACAGAGTGAATTCCCCATCACACACTCCCAGTGTCAGACACAGAGTGAATTCTCTTATGACACACTCCCAGGATCAGACAGTGAGTGAATTCCCCATCACACACTCCCAGGGTCAGACAGAGTGAATTACCCCCATCACACACTCCCAGGGTCAGACACAGAGTGAATTCCCCATCACACACTCCCAGGGTCAGATACAGACTGAATCCATCCCATCACACACTCCCAGGGTGAGATACAGAGTGAATTCCCCCATCACACACTCCCAGGGTCAGACACAGACTGAATTCCCTTATGACACACTCCCAGGGTCAGACAGGCAGTGAATTCCCCATCACACACTCCCAGGGTCAGATACAGAGTGAATTCCGCATCACACACTCCCAGGGTCAGATACAAAGTGAATTCCCCTCATCACACACTCCCAGGGTCAGACACAGAGTGAATTCCCCCATCACACACTCCCAGGGTCAGACACAGAGTGAATTCCCTAATCAAACACTCCCAGGGTCAGATACAGAGTGAATTCCCCATCACACAACTTCCAGGGACAGATACAGAGTGAATCCCCCATCACACATTCTGAGGGTCAGACACAGAGTGAATTCCCCATCACACACTCCCAGGGTCAGCGAGAGTGAATTCCCTATCACACACTCCCAGGGTCAGACACAGAGCGAAATCCCCATCACAGACTCCCAGGGTCAGATACAGAGTGAATCCCCCCATCACAGACTCCCAGGGTCAGATACAGAGTGAATTCCCCATCACACACTCCCAGGGTCAGATACAGAGTGAATTCCCCATCACACACTCCCAGGGTCAGATACAGAGTGAATTCCCCATCACACACTCCCAGCGTCAGACACAAAGTGAATTCCCCATCACAGACTCCCAGGGTCAGACAGAGTGAATTACCCATCACACACTCCCAGTGTCAGACACAGAGTGAATTCCCTTATGACACACTCCCAGGGTCAGACAGTGAGTGAATTCCCCATCACACACTCCCAGGGTCAGACAGAGTGAATTACCCCCATCACACACTCCCAGGGTCAGACACAGAGTGAATTCTCCATCCCACACTCCCAGGGTCAGATACAGACTGAATCCATCCCATCACACACTCCCAGGGTGAGATACAGAGTGAATTTCCCCATCACACACTCCCAGGGTCAGAAACAGAGTGAATTCCCTTATGACACACTCCCAGGGTCAGACAGTCAGTGAATTCCCCATCACACACTCCCAGGGTCAGATACAGAGTGAATGCCCCATCACACACTCCCAGGATCAGACAGAGTGCATTCCCCATCACACACTCCCAGGGTCAGATGCAGAGTGAATCCCCCCATCACGCACTCCCAGGGTCAGACACAGAGTGAATTCCCCCATCACACACACCCAGGGTCAGATACAGAGTGAATTCCCCATCACACACTCCCAGGGTCAGATATAGACTGAATCCCCTCCATCACACACTCCTAGGGTCAGATACAGAGTCAATTCCCCATCAGACAATCCCAGGGTCAGACAGAGTGAATTACGCCCATCACACACTCCCAGGGTCAGACACAGAGTGAATTCCCCATCACACACTCCCAGGGTCAGAAACAGACTGAATCCAGCCCATCACACGCTCCCAGGGTCAGACACAGAGTGAGTTCCCCATCACACACTCCCAGGGTCAGATGCAGAGTGAATTCCCTCCATCAGACACTCCCAGGGTCAGATACAGAGTGAATTCCCCATCACACACTCCCAGTGTCAGACAGAGTGAATTCCCTTATCACAGACTCCCAGGGTGAGATACAGAGTGAATTCCCCATCGGACACTCCCAGGGTGAGATACAGAGTGAATTCCCCCATCACACACTCCCAGGGTCAGATACAGTGTGAATCCCCCCCATCACACACTCCCAGGGTCAGACACAGAGTGAATCCCCCCATCACACACTCGCAGGGTCAGACAGAGTGAATTACCCCCATCACACACTCCCAGGGTCAGACACAGAGTGAATTCCCCATCACACACTCCCAGGGTCAAATGCAGACTGAATCCACCCCATCACACACTCTCAGGGTCAGACACAGAGTGAATTCAGCATCACACACTCCCAGGGTCAGATACAGAGTGAATTCCCCATCACACACTCCCAGGGTCAGATATAGACTGAATCCCCTCCATCACACACTCCTAGGGTCAGATACAGAGTCAATTCCCCATCAGACAATCCCAGGGTCAGACAGAGTGAATTACGCCCATCACACACTCCCAGGGTCAGACACAGAGTGAATTCCCCATCACACACTCCCAGGGTCAGAAACAGACTGAATCCAGCCCATCACACGCTCCCAGGGTCAGACACAGAGTGAGTTCCCCATCACACACTCCCAGGGTCAGATGCAGAGTGAATTCCCTCCATCAGACACTCCCAGGGTCAGATACAGAGTGAATTCCCCATCACACACTCCCAGTGTCAGACAGAGTGAATTCCCTTATCACAGACTCCCAGGGTGAGATACAGAGTGAATTCCCCATCGGACACTCCCAGGGTGAGATACAGAGTGAATTCCCCCATCACACACTCCCAGGGTCAGATACAGTGTGAATCCCCCCCATCACACACTCCCAGGGTCAGACACAGAGTGAATCCCCCCATCACACACTCGCAGGGTCAGACAGAGTGAATTACCCCCATCACACACTCCCAGGGTCAGACACAGAGTGAATTCCCCATCACACACTCCCAGGGTCAAATGCAGACTGAATCCACCCCATCACACACTCTCAGGGTCAGACACAGAGTGAATTCAGCATCACACACTCCCAGGGTCAGATACAGAGTGAATTCCCCATCACACACTCCCAGGGTCAGATATCGAGTCAATTCCACATCACAAATCCCAGGGTCAGACAGAGTGAATTACGCCCATCACAGACTCCCAGGGTCAGACACAGAGTGAATTCCCCATCACACACTCCCAGGGTCAGAAACAGAGTGAATTCCCCATCACACACTCCCAGGGTCAGATACAGAGTGAATCCCCTCCATCACACACTCCCAGGGTCAGATACAGAGTGAATTCCCCATCACACACTCCTAGGGTCAGACAGATTGAATTCCCTATCAAACACTCCCAGGGTCAGACACAGAGTGAATTCCCCATCACACACTCCCAGGGTCAGACACAGAGTGAATTCCCTTATGACACACTCCCAGGGTCACACAGTCAGTGAATTTCCCATCACACACTCCCAGGGTCAGATACAGAGTGAATGCCCCATCACACACTCCCAGGATCAGAAAGAGTGCATTCCCCATCACACACTCCCAGGGTCATATGCAGAGTGAATCCCCCCATCACGCACTCCCAGGGTCAGACACGGAGTGAATTCCCCCATCACACACTCCTAGGGTCAGATACAGAGTCAATTCCCCATCAGACAATCCCAGGGTCAGACAGATTGAATTACGCCCATCACACACTCCCAGGGTCAGACACAGAGTGAATTCCCCATCACACACTCCCAGGGTCAGAAACAGACTGAATCCAGCCTATCACACGCTCCCAGAGTCAGACACAGAGTGAATTCCCCATCACACACTCCCAGGGTCAGAAACAGACTGAATCCAGCATCACACACTCCCAGGCAAGACACAGAGCGAATTCCTCATCACACACTCCCAGAGTCAGATACAGAGTGAATTCCCCATCACACACTCCCAGGGTCAGATACAGAGTCAATTCCACATCACAAATCCAAGGGTCAGACAGAGTGAATTACGCCCATCACACACTCCCAGGATCAGACACAGAGTGAATTCCCCATCACACACTCCCAGGGTCAGAAACAGAATGAATTCCCCATCACAGACTCCCAGGGTCAGACAGAGTGAATTCCCCATCACACACTCCCAGTGTCAGACACAGAGTGAATTCTCTTATGACACACTCCCAGGATCAGACAGTGAGTGAATTCCCCATCACACACTCCCAGGGTCAGACAGAGTGAATTACCCCCATCACACACTCCCAGGGTCAGACACAGAGTGAATTCCCCATCACACACTCCCAGGGTCAGATACAGACTGAATCCATCCCATCACACACTCCCAGGGTGAGATACAGAGTGAATTCCCCCATCACACACTCCCAGGGTCAGACACAGACTGAATTCCCTTATGACACACTCCCAGGGTCAGACAGGCAGTGAATTCCCCATCACACACTCCCAGGGTCAGATACAGAGTGAATTCCGCATCACACACTCCCAGGGTCAGATACAAAGTGAATTCCCCTCATCACACACTCCCAGGGTCAGACACAGAGTGAATTCCCCCATCACACACTCCCAGGGTCAGACACAGAGTGAATTCCCTAATCAAACACTCCCAGGGTCAGATACAGAGTGAATTCCCCATCACACAACTTCCAGGGACAGATACAGAGTGAATCCCCCATCACACATTCTGAGGGTGAGACACAGAGTGAATTCCCCATCACACACTCCCAGGGTCAGCGAGAGTGAATTCCCTATCACACACTCCCAGGGTCAGACACAGAGCGAAATCCCCATCACAGACTCCCAGGGTCAGATACAGAGTGAATCCCCCCATCACAGACTCCCAGGGTCAGATACAGAGTGAATTCCCCATCACACACTCCCAGGGTCAGATACAGAGTGAATTCCCCATCACACACTCCCAGGGTCAGACACAGAGTGAATTCCCCATCACGCACTCCAAGGGTCAGACACAGAGTGAATTCCCCATCACACACTCCCAGGTTCAGAAACAGACTGAATCCAGCCCATCACACACCCCCGGGGTCAGATGCAGAGTGATTTCCCCATCACACACTCCCAGGGTCAGCTACAGAGTGAACTCCCCCCATCACACACTCCCAGGGTCAGACACAGAGTGAATTCCCCCATCACACACTCCCAGGGTCAGACACAGAGTGAATTCCCCATCACACACTCCCAGGGTCAGACACAGAGTGAATTCCCCATCACACAACTTCAAGGGACAGATACAGAGTGAATCCCCCATCACACATTCTGAGGGTCAGATACAGAGTGAATCCCCTGCATCAGACACTCCCAGGGTCAGAAAAAGAGTGAATTCCCCATCACACACTTGCAGGGTCAGACAGAGTGAATTACCCCCATCACACACTCCCAGGATCAGACACAGCGCATTCCCCATCACACACTCCCAGGGTCAGATACAGAGTGAATCCCCCCATCACACACTCCCAGGGTCAGACACAGGGTGAATTCCCCCATCACACACACCCATGGTCAGATACAGAGTGAATTCCCCATCACACACTCCCAGGGTCAGATACAGAGTCAATTCCCCATCACACAATCCCAGGGTCAGACAGAGTGAATTACGCCCATCACACACTCCCAGGGTCAGACACAGAGTGAATTCCCCATCACACACTCCGAGGGTCAGAAACAGACTGAATCCAGCCCATCACACACTCCCAGGGTCAGATACAGAGTGAATTCCCCATCACACACTCCTAGGGTCAGACAGATAGAATTCACTATCAAACACTCCCAGGGTCAGATACAGAGTGAATTCCCCATCGCACACTCCCAGGGCAAGATACAGACTGAATCCCCGCCATCACACACCCCCAGAGTCAGACACAGACTGAATTCCCCATCACACACTCCCAGGGTCAGATACAGAGTGAATTCCCCATCACACACTCCCAGGGTCAGATACAGAGTGAATTCCGCATCACACACTCCCAGGGTCAGATACAGAGTGAATTCCCCCCATCACACACCCCCAGGGTCAGATACAGAGTGAATTCCCCATCACACACTGCCAGGGTCAGACAGATTGAATTCCCTATCAAACACTCCCAGGGTCAGACACAGAGTGAATTCCCCATCACAGACTCCCAGGTTGAGAAACAGACTGAATCCAGCCCATCATACACTCCCAGGGTCAGACACAGAGTGAATTCCCCATCACACACCCCCGGGGTCAGATGCAGAGTGATTTCCCCATCACACACTCCCAGGGTCAGACACAGAGTGAATTCCCCCATCACACACTCCCAGGGTCAGATACAGAGTGAACTCCCCCCATCACACACTCCCAGGGTCAGACACAGAGTGAATTCCCCCATCACACACTCCCAGTGTCAGATACAGAGCGAATTCCTCATCACACACTCCCAGGGTCAGACACAGAGTGAATTCCCCCATCACACACTCCAAGGGTCAGACACAGAGTGAATTCCCCCTCACACACTCCCAGGTTCAGAAACAGACTGAATCCAGCCCATCACACACTCCCAGGGTCAGACACAGAGTGAATTCCCCATCACACACTCCCAGGGTCAGACACAGAGTGAAATCCCCATCACACACTCCCAGGTTCAGAAACAGACTGAATCCAGCCCATCACACACTCCCAGGGTCAGACACAGAGTGAATTCCCCATCACACACCCCCGGGGTCAGATGCAGAGTGATTTCCCCATCACACACTCCCAGGGTCAGACACAGAGTGAATTCCCCATCACACACCCCCGGGGTCAGATGCAGAGTGATTTCCCCATCACACACTCCCAGGGTCAGATACAGAGTGAATCCCCTCCATCAGACACTCCCAGGGTCAGATACAGAGTGAATTCCCCATCACACACTCCCAGGGTCAGGTACAGACTGAATCCACCCCATCACACACTCACAGGGTCAGATACAGAGTGAATTCCCCATCACACACTGCCAGGGTCAGACAGATTGAATTCCCTATCAAACACTCCCAGGGTCAGACACAGAGTGAATTCCCCATCACAGACTCCCAGGGTCAGACAGAGTGAATTCCCTTATCACACACTCCCAGGGTCAGATACAGAAAGAATTTCCCCATCACACACTCCAAGGGTCAGACACAGAGTGAATTCCCCATCACACACTCCCAGGGTCAGACACAGAGTGAATTCCCCATCACACACTCCGAGGGTCAGACGCAGAGTGAATTCCTCCATCACACACTCCCAGGGTCAGATACAGAGTCAATTCCCCATCAGACAATCCCAGGGTCAGACAGAGTGAATTACGCCCATCACACACTCCCAGGGTCAGATACAGAGTGAATTCCCCCATCACACACTCCCAGGGTCAGATACAGAGCGAATTCCTCATCACACACTCCCAGGGTCAGACACAGAGTGAATTCCCCCATCACACACTCCAAGGGTCAGACACAGAGTGAATTCCCCATCACACACTCCCAGGTTCAGAAACAGACTGAATCCAGCCCATCACACACTCCCAGGTTCAGACACAGAGTGAATTCCCTATCACACACTCCCAGGGTCAGACACAGAGTGAATTCCCCCATCACACACTCCAAGGGTCAGACACAGAGTGAAATCCCCATCGCACACTCCCAGGTTCAGAAACAGACTGAATCCAGCCCATCACACACTCCCAGGGTCAGACACAGAGTGAATTCCCCATCACACACCCCCGGGGTCAGATGCAGAGTGATTTCCCCATCACACACTCCCAGGGTCAGATACAGAGTGAATCCCCTCCATCAGACACTCCCAGGGTCAGATACAGAGTGAATTCCCCATCACACACTCCCAGGGTCAGGTACAGACTGAATCCACCCCATCACACACTCACAGGGTCAGATACAGAGTGAATTCCCCATCACACACTGCCAGGGTCAGACAGATTGAATTCCCTATCAAACACTCCCAGGGTCAGACACAGAGTGAATTCCCCATCACAGACTCCCAGGGTCAGACACAGAGTGAATTCCTCCATCACACACTCCCAGGGTCAGATACAGAGTCAATTCCCCATCAGACAATCCCAGGGTCAGACAGAGTGAATTACGCCCATCACACACTCCCAGGGTCAGATACAGAGTGAATCCCCCCCATCACACACTCCCAGGGTCAGACACAGAGTGAATCCCCCCATCACACACTCCCAGGTTCAGATACAGAGTGAATTCCCCATCACACACTCCCAGCGTCAGACACAGAGTGAATTCCCTATCACAGACGCCCAGGGTCAGACAGAGTGAATTACCCCCATCACACACTCCCAGGGTCAGACACAGAGTGAATTCCGCATCACACACTCCCAGGGTCAGATACAGACTGAATCCACCCCATCACACACTTCCAGGTTGAGATACAGAGTGAATTCCCCCATCACACACTCCCAGGGTCAGATACAGAGTGAATTCCCTTATGACACACTCCCAGGGTCAGACAGTCAGTGCATTCCCCATCACACACTCCCAGGATCAGACAGAGTGCATTCCCCATCACAAACTCCCAGGGTCAGATACAGAGTGAATTCCCCCATCGCACACACCCAGGGTCAGATACAGAGTGAATTCCCCATCACACACACCCAGGGTCAGAAACAGAGTGAATCCCCTCCATCACACACTCCCAGGGTCAGATACAGAGTCAATTCCCCATCAGACAATCCCAGGGTCAGACAGAGTGAATTACGCCCATCACACACTCCCAGGGTCAGACACAGAGTGAATTCCCCATCACACACTCCCAGGGTAAGAAACAGACTGAATCAAGCCCATCACACGCTCCCAGGGTCAGACA
Organism: Mobula birostris; assembly: GCF_030028105.1. Lineage (NCBI taxonomy): Eukaryota > Metazoa > Chordata > Chondrichthyes > Myliobatiformes > Myliobatidae > Mobula > Mobula birostris. The sequence continues at coordinate 13,478 of NW_027274464.1, read as the reverse complement.
CAGAGTGAATTCCCCATCACACACTCCTAGGGTCAGAAACAGACTGAATCCTGCATCACACATTCCCAGGGTCAGACACAGAGTGAATTCCCCATCACACACTCCCAGGGTCAGATACACAGTGAATTCCCCCATCACACACACCCAGGGTCAGATACACAGTGAATTCCCCATCACACACTCCCAGGGTCAGATACAGAGTGAATTCCCCCATCACACACTCCCAGGGTCAGACACAGAGTGAATCCCCCCATCACACACTCCCAGGGTCAGATACAGAGTGAATTCCCCATCACACACTCCCAGGGTCAGACACAGAGTGAATTCCCCATCACAGACTCCCAGGGTCAGACAGAGTGAATTCCCCATCACACACTCCCATGGTCAGACACAGAGTGAATCCCCCTATCACAGACTCCCAGGGTCAGACAGAGTGAATTCCGCATCACACACTCCCAGGGTCAGACACAGACTGAATTCCCCCATCACACACTCCCAGAGTCAGACACAGAGTGAATACCCCATCACACACTCCCAGGTCAGACACAGAGCGAATTCCTCATCACACACTCCCAGAGTCAGATACAGAGTGAATCCCCCCATCACACACTCCCAGGGTCAGATACAGAGTGAATTCCCCATCACACACTCCCAGGGTCAGACACAGAGTGAATTCCCCATCACACACTCCCAGGGTCAGACACAGAGTGAATCCCCCCATCACACACTCCCAGGGTCAGAAACAGAGTGAATTCCCCATCACACACTCCTAGGCTCAGATACAGAGTCAATTCCCCATCAGACAATCCCAGGGTCAGACAGAGTGAATTACGCCCATCACACACTCCCAGGGTCAGACACAGAGTGAATTCCCCATCACACACTCCCAGGGTCAGAAACAGACTGAATCCAGCCCATCACACGCTCCCAGAGTCAGACACAGAGTGAATTCCCCATCACACACTCCCAGGGTCAGAAACAGACTGAATCCAGCATCACACACTCCCGGGGTCAGACATAGAGTGAATTCCCCATCACACACACCCAGGGTCAGATACAGAGTGAATTCCCCATCACACACTCCCAGGGTCAGATACACAGTGAATTCCCCCATCACACACACCCAGGGTCAGATACACAGTGAATTCCCCATCACACACTCCCAGGGTCAGATACAGAGTGAATTCCCTCCATCAGACACTCCCAGGGTCAGATACAGAGTGAATTCCCCATCACACACTCCCAGTGTCAGACAGAGTGAATTCCCTTATCACAGACTCCCAGGGTCAGTTACAGAGTGAATTCCCCATCGGACACTCCCAGGGGGAGATACAGAGTGAATTCCCCCATCACACACTCCCAGTGTCAGATACAGAGTGAATTCCCCCCATCACACACTCCCAGGGTCAGACACAGAGTGAATCCCCCCATCACACACTCCCAGGGTCAGATACAGAGTGAATTCCCCATCACACACTCCCAGGGTCAGACACAGAGTGAATTCCCCATCACAGACTCCCAGGGTCAGACAGAGTGAATTCCCCATCACACACTCCCAGGGTCAGACACAGAGCGAATCCCCCCATCACACACTCCCAGGGTCAGATACAGAGTGAATTCCCCATCACACACTCCCAGGGTCAGACACAGAGTGAATTCTCCATCACAGACTCCCAGGGTCAGACAGAGTGAATTCCGCATCACACACTCCAAGGGTCAGACACAGACTGAATTCCCCCATCACACACTCCCAGGGTCAGACACAGAGTGAATACCCGATCACACACTCCCAGGTCAGACATAGAGCGAATTCCTCATCACACACTCCCAGAGTCAGATACAGAGTGAATCCCCCCCATCACACACTCCCAGGGTGAGACACAGAGCGAATCCCCCCATCACACACTCCCAGGGTCAGATACAGAGTGAATTCCCCCATCACACACTCCCAGGATCAGACAGAGTGCATTCCCCATCACACACTCCCAGGGTCAGATACAGACTGAATCCCCCCATCACACACTCCCAGGGTCAGACACAGAGTGAATTCCCCCATCATGCACTCCCAGGGTCAGATACAGAGAAAATTCCCCCCATCACACAGTCCCAGGGACAGACACAGAGTGAATTTACTTATCACACACTCCCAGGGTCAGATACAGAGTCAATTCCCCATCACACACTCCCAGGGTCAGATACAGAGTGAATTCCCCCCATCACACACTCCCAGGGTCAGACACAGAGTGAATTCTCCCATCACACACTCCCAGGGTCAGATACAGAGTGAATTCCCCATCACACACTCCCAGTTTCAGAAACAGACTGAATCCAGCCCATCACACACTCCCAGGGTCAGACACAGAGTGAATTCCCTAATCACACACTCCCAGGGTCAGATACAGAGTGAATTCTCCATCACACACTGCCAGGGTCAGACAGATTGAATTCCCTATCAAACACTCCCAGGGTCAGACACAGAGTGAATTCCCCATCACAGACTCCCAGGGTCAGACAGAGTGAATTCCCTTATCACACACTCCCAGGGTCAAATACAGAGTGAATTCCTCATCACACACTCCCAGGGTCAGACACAGAGTGAATTCCCCCATCACACACTCCCAGGGTCAGACACAGAGTGAATTCCCCATCACACACTCCCAGGGTCAGACACAGAGTGAATTCCCCATCACACACTCCGAGGGTCAGACGCAGAGTGAATTCCTCCATCACACACTCCCAGGGTCAGATACAGAGTCAATTCCCCATCAGACAATCCCAGGGTCAGACAGAGTGAATTACGCCCATCACACACTCCCAGGGTCAGATACAGAGTGAATTCCCCCATCACACACTCCCAGGGTCAGATACAGACTGAATCCAGCCCATCACACACTCCCAGGTTCAGACACAGAGTGAATTCCCTATCACACACTCCCAGGGTCAGACACAGAGTGAATTCCCCCATCACACACTCCAAGGGTCAGACACAGAGTGAAATCCCCATCGCACACTCCCAGGTTCAGAAACAGACTGAATCCAGCCCATCACACACTCCCAGGGTCAGACACAGAGTGAATTCCCCATCACACACCCCCGGGGTCAGATGCAGAGTGATTTCCCCATCACACACTCCCAGGGTCAGATACAGAGTGAATCCCCTCCATCAGACACTCCCAGGGTCAGATACAGAGTGAATTCCCCATCACACACTCCCAGGGTCAGGTACAGACTGAATCCACCCCATCACACACTCACAGGGTCAGATACAGAGTAAATTCCCCATCACACACTGCCAGGGTCAGACAGATTGAATTCCCTATCAAACACTCCCAGGGTCAGACACAGAGTGAATTCCCCATCACAGACTCCCAGGGTCAGACACAGAGTGAATTCCTCCATCACACACTCCCAGGGTCAGATACAGAGTCAATTCCCCATCAGACAATCCCAGGGTCAGACAGAGTGAATTACGCCCATCACACACTCCCAGGGTCAGATACAGAGTGAATCCCCCCCATCACACACTCCCAGGGTCAGACACAGAGTGAATCCCCCCATCACACACTCCCAGGGTCAGATACAGAGTGAATTCCCCATCACACACTCCCAGCGTCAGACACAGAGTGAATTCCCTATCACAGACGCCCAGGGTCAGACAGAGTGAATTACCCCCATCACACACTCCCAGGGTCAGACACAGAGTGAATTCCGCATCACACACTCCCAGGGTCAGATACAGACTGAATCCACCCCATCACACACTCCCAGGGTGAGATACAGAGTGAATTCCCCCATCACACACTCCCAGGGTCAGATACAGAGTGAATTCCCTTATGACACACTCCCAGGGTCAGACAGTCAGTGCATTCCCCATCACACACTCCCAGGATCAGACAGAGTGCATTCCCCATCACAAACTCCCAGGGTCAGATACAGAGTGAATTCCCCCATCGCACACACCCAGGGTCAGATACAGAGTGAATTCCCCATCACACACACCCAGGGTCAGAAACAGAGTGAATCCCCTCCATCACACACTCCCAGGGTCAGATACAGAGTCAATTCCCCATCAGACAATCCCAGGGTCAGACAGAGTGAATTACGCCCATCACACACTCCCAGGGTCAGACACAGAGTGAATTCCCCATCACACACTCCCAGGGTAAGAAACAGACTGAATCAAGCCCATCACACGCTCCCAGGGTCAGACACAGAGTGAATTCCCCATCACACACTCCTAGGGTCAGAAACAGACTGAATCCTGCATCACACACTCCCAGGGTCAGACACAGAGTGAATTCCCCATCACACACTCCCAGGGTCAGATACACAGTGAATTCCCCCATCACACACACCCAGGGTCAGATACACAGTGAATTCCCCATCACACACTCCCAGGGTCAGATACAGAGTGAATTCCCCCATCACACACTCCCAGGGTCAGACACAGAGTGAATCCCCCCATCACACACTCCCAGGGTCAGATACAGAGTGAATTCCCCATCACACACTCCCAGGGTCAGACACAGAGTGAATTCCCCATCACAGACTCCCAGGGTCAGACAGAGTGAATTCCCCATCACACACTCCCATGGTCAGACACAGAGTGAATCCCCCCATCACAGACTCCCAGGGTCAGACAGAGTGAATTCCGCATCACACACTCCCAGGGTCAGACACAGACTGAATTCCCCCATCACACACTCCCAGAGTCAGACACAGAGTGAATACCCCATCACACACTCCCAGGTCAGACACAGAGCGAATTCCTCATCACACACTCCCAGAGTCAGATACAGAGTGAATCCCCCCATCACACACTCCCAGGGTCAGATACAGAGTGAATTCCCCATCACACACTCCCAGGGTCAGACACAGAGTGAATTCCCCATCACACACTCCCAGGGTCAGACACAGAGTGAATCCCCCCATCACACACTCCCAGGGTCAGAAACAGAGTGAATTCCCCATCACACACTCCTAGGCTCAGATACAGAGTCAATTCCCCATCAGACAATCCCAGGGTCAGACAGAGTGAATTACGCCCATCACACACTCCCAGGGTCAGACACAGAGTGAATTCCCCATCACACACTCCCAGGGTCAGAAACAGACTGAATCCAGCCCATCACACGCTCCCAGAGTCAGACACAGAGTGAATTCCCCATCACACACTCCCAGGGTCAGAAACAGACTGAATCCAGCATCACACACTCCCGGGGTCAGACACAGAGTGAATTCCCCATCACACACACCCAGGGTCAGATACAGAGTGAATTCCCCATCACACACTCCCAGGGTCAGATACACAGTGAATTCCCCCATCACACACACCCAGGGTCAGATACACAGTGAATTCCCCATCACACACTCCCAGGGTCAGATACAGAGTGAATTCCCTCCATCAGACACTCCCAGGGTCAGATACAGAGTGAATTCCCCATCACACACTCCCAGTGTCAGACAGAGTGAATTCCCTTATCACAGACTCCCAGGGTCAGTTACAGAGTGAATTCCCCATCGGACACTCCCAGGGTGAGATACAGAGTGAATTCCCCCATCACACACTCCCAGTGTCAGATACAGAGTGAATTCCCCCCATCACACACTCCCAGGGTCAGACACAGAGTGAATCCCCCCATCACACACTCCCAGGGTCAGATACAGAGTGAATTCCCCATCACACACTCCCAGGGTCAGACACAGAGTGAATTCCCCATCACAGACTCCCAGGGTCAGACAGAGTGAATTCCCCATCACACACTCCCAGGGTCAGACACAGAGCGAATCCCCCCATCACACACTCCCAGGGTCAGATACAGAGTGAATTCCCCATCACACACTCCCAGGGTCAGACACAGAGTGAATTCTCCATCACAGACTCCCAGGGTCAGACAGAGTGAATTCCGCATCACACACTCCAAGGGTCAGACACAGACTGAATTCCCCCATCACACACTCCCAGGGTCAGACACAGAGTGAATACCCGATCACACACTCCCAGGTCAGACATAGAGCGAATTCCTCATCACACACTCCCAGAGTCAGATACAGAGTGAATCCCCCCCATCACACACTCCCAGGGTGAGACACAGAGCGAATCCCCCCATCACACACTCCCAGGGTCAGATACAGAGTGAATTCCCCCATCACACACTCCCAGGATCAGACAGAGTGCATTCCCCATCACACACTCCCAGGGTCAGATACAGACTGAATCCCCCCATCACACACTCCCAGGGTCAGACACAGAGTGAATTCCCCCATCATGCACTCCCAGGGTCAGATACAGAGTAAATTCCCCCCATCACACAGTCCCAGGGACAGACACAGAGTGAATTTACTTATCACACACTCCCAGGGTCAGATACAGAGTCAATTCCCCATCACACACTCCCAGGGTCAGACAGAGTGAATTCGCCCATCACACACCCCCAGGGTCAGACACAGAGTGAATTCCCCATCACACACTCCCAGGATCAGACATAGAGAGAATTCCCCATCACACACTCCCAGGGTCAGATACAGAGTGAATTCCCCCCATCACACACTCCCAGGGTCAGACACAGAGTGAATTCTCCCATCACACACTCCCAGGGTCAGATACAGAGTGAATTCCCCATCACACACTCCCAGTTTCAGAAACAGACTGAATCCAGCCCATCACACACTCCCAGGGTCAGACACAGAGTGAATTCCCCATCACACACCCCCGGGGTCAGAGGCAGAGTGATTTCCCCATCACACACTCCCAGGGTCAGATACAGAGTGAACTCCCCCCATCACACACTCCCAGGGTCAGACACAGAGTGAATTCCCCCATCACACACTCCCAGGGTCAGACACAGAGTGAATTCCCTAATCACACACTCCCAGGGTCAGATACAGAGTGAATTCCCCATCACACAACTTCCAGGGACAGATACAGAGTGAATCCCCCATCACACATTCTGAGGGTCAGACACAGAGTGAATTCCCCATCACACACTCCCAGGGTGAGACACAGAGTGAATTCCCCATCACACACTCCCAGGGTCAGATACAGAGTGAATTCTCCATCACACAACTTCAAGGGACAGATACAGAGTGAATCCCCCATCACACATTCTGAGGGTCAGACACAGAGTGAATTCCCCATCACACACTCCCAGGGTCAGACAGAGTGAGTTCCCTATCACACACTCCCAGGGTCAGATACAGAGTGAATCCCCCCATAACACGCACCCAGATTCAGATACAGAGTGAATTCCCCATCACACACTCCCAGGGTCAGATACAGAGTGAATTCCCCCCATCACACACTCCCAGGGTCAGACACAGAGTGAATTCCCCATCACACACACCCAGGGTCAGATACAGAGTGAATTCCCCATCACACACTCCCAGGGTCAGATACAGAGTGAATCCCCCCCATCACACACTCCCAGGGTCAGAAAAAGTGTGAAATCCCCATCACACACTCGCAGGGTCAGACAGAGTGAATGACCCCCATGACACACTCCCAGTGTCAGACACAGAGTGAATTCCCCATCACACACTCCCAGGGTCAGATCCAGACTGAATCCACCCCATCACACACTCTCAGGGTCAGACACACAGTGAATTCCCCCATCACACACACCCAGGGTCAGATACAGAGTGAATTCCCCATCACACACTCCCAGGGTCAGATACACAGTGAATTCCCCGATCACACACACCCAGGGTCAGATACACAGTGAATTCCCCATCACACACTCCCAGGGTCAGATACAGAGTGAATTCCCTCCATCAGACACTCCCAGGGTCAGATACAGAGTGAATTCCCCATCACACACTCCCAGGGTCAGATACAGAGTGAATTCCCTCCATAAGACACTCCCAGGGTCAGACACAGAGTGAATTCCCCCATCACACACTCCCAGGGTCAGACACAGAGTGAATTCCCTAATCACACACTCCCAGGGTCAGATACAGAGTGAATTCCCCATCACACAACTTCCAGGGACAGATACAGAGTGAATCCCCCATCACACATTCTGAGGGTCAGACACAGAGTGAATTCCCCATCACACACACCCAGGGTCAGACAGAGAGTGAATTCCCCATCACACACTCCCAGGGTCAGATACAGACTGAATCCACCCCATCACACACTCTCAGGGTCAGACACAGAGTGAATTCAGCATCACACACTCCCAGGGTCAGATACAGAGTGAATTCCCCATCACACACTCCCAGGGTCAGATACAGAGTCAATTCCACATCACAAATCCCAGGGTCAGACAGAGTGAATTACGCCCATCACACACTCCCAGGGTCAGACACAGAGTGAATTCCCCATCACACACTCCCAGGGTCAGAAACAGAATGAATTCCCCATCACACACTCCCAGGGTCAGATACAGAGTGAATCCCCTCCATCACACACTCCCAGGGTCAGATACAGAGTGAATTCCCCATCACACACTCCTAGGGTCAGACAGATTGAATTCCCTATCAAACACTCCCAGGGTCAGACACAGAGTGAATTCCCAATCACACACTCCCAGGGTCAGATACAGAGTGAATTCCCCATCACACAACTCCCAGGGTCAGACACAGAGTGAATTCCCCATCACACAACTCCCAGGGTCAGACACAGAGTGAACACCCCATCACACACTCCCAGGTCAGACACAGAGCGAATTCCTCATCACACACTCCCAGAGTCAGATACAGAGTGAATCCCCCCACAACACACTCCCAGGGTCAGATACAGAGTGAATTCCCCATCACACACTCCCAGGGTCAGACACAGAGTGAATTCCCCATCACAGACTCCCAGGGTCAGACAGAGTGAATTCCCCATCACACACTCCCAGGGTCAGACACAGAGTGAATCCCCCCATCACACACTCCCAGGGTCACAAACAGAGTGAATTCCCCATCACACACACCCAGGGTCAGACACAGAGTGAATTCCCCATCACAGACTCGCAGGGTCAGACAGAGTGAATTCCGCATCACACGATCCCAGGGTCAGACACAGACTGCATTCCCCCATCACACACTCCCAGGGTCAGACACAGAGTGAATACCCCATCACACACTCCCAGGCAAGACACAGAGCGAATTCCTCATCACACACTCCCAGAGTCAGATACAGAGTGAATTCACCCCATCACACACTCCCAGGGTCAGACACAGAGTGAATCCCCCAATCACACACTCCCAGGGTCAGATACAGAGTGAATTCCCCATCACACACTCCCAGCGTCAGACACAAAGTGAATTCCCCATCACAGACTCCCAGGGTCAGACAGAGTGAATTACCCATCACACACTCCCAGTGTCAGACACAGAGTGAATTCCCTTATGACACACTCCCAGGGTCAGACAGTGAGTGAATTCCCCATCACACACTCCCAGGGTCAGACAGAGTGAATTACCCCCATCACACACTCCCAGGGTCAGACACAGAGTGAATTCTCCATCCCACACTCCCAGGGTCAGATACAGACTGAATCCATCCCATCACACACTCCCAGGGTGAGATACAGAGTGAATTTCCCCATCACACACTCCCAGGGTCAGAAACAGAGTGAATTCCCTTATGACACACTCCCAGGGTCAGACAGTCAGTGAATTCCCCATCACACACTCCCAGGGTCAGATACAGAGTGAATGCCCCATCACACACTCCCAGGATCAGACAGAGTGCATTCCCCATCACACACTCCCAGGGTCAGATGCAGAGTGAATCCCCCCATCACGCACTCCCAGGGTCAGACACAGAGTGAATTCCCCCATCACACACACCCAGGGTCAGATACAGAGTGAATTCCCCATCACACACTCCCAGGGTCAGATATAGACTGAATCCCCTCCATCACACACTCCTAGGGTCAGATACAGAGTCAATTCCCCATCAGACAATCCCAGGGTCAGACAGAGTGAATTACGCCCATCACACACTCCCAGGGTCAGACACAGAGTGAATTCCCCATCACACACTCCCAGGGTCAGAAACAGACTGAATCCAGCCCATCACACGCTCCCAGGGTCAGACACAGAGTGAGTTCCCCATCACACACTCCCAGGGTCAGATGCAGAGTGAATTCCCTCCATCAGACACTCCCAGGGTCAGATACAGAGTGAATTCCCCATCACACACTCCCAGTGTCAGACAGAGTGAATTCCCTTATCACAGACTCCCAGGGTGAGATACAGAGTGAATTCCCCATCGGACACTCCCAGGGTGAGATACAGAGTGAATTCCCCCATCACACACTCCCAGGGTCAGATACAGTGTGAATCCCCCCCATCACACACTCCCAGGGTCAGACACAGAGTGAATCCCCCCATCACACACTCGCAGGGTCAGAGAGAGTGAATTACCCCCATCACACACTCCCAGGGTCAGACACAGAGTGAATTCCCCATCACACACTCCCAGGGTCAAATGCAGACTGAATCCACCCCATCACACACTCTCAGGGTCAGACACAGAGTGAATTCAGCATCACACACTCCCAGGGTCAGATACAGAGTGAATTCCCCATCACACACTCCCAGGGTCAGATATAGAGTCAATTCCACATCACAAATCCCAGGGTCAGACAGAGTGAATTACGCCCATCACAGACTCCCAGGGTCAGACACAGAGTGAATTCCCTATCACACACTCCCAGGGTCAGAAACAGAGTGAATTCCCCATCACACACTCCCAGGGTCAGATACAGAGTGAATCCCCTCCATCACACACTCCCAGGGTCAGATACAGAGTGAATTCCCCATCACACACTCCTAGGGTCAGACAGATTGAATTCCCTATCAAACACTCCCAGGGTCAGACACAGAGTGAATTCCCCATCACACACTCCCAGGGTCAGACACAGAGTGAATTCCCTTATGACACACTCCCAGGGTCACACAGTCAGTGAATTTCCCATCACACACTCCCAGGGTCAGATACAGAGTGAATGCCCCATCACACACTCCCAGGGTCAGACACAGAGTGAATTCCCCCATCACACACTCCTAGGGTCAGATACAGAGTCAATTCCCCATCAGACAATCCCAGGGTCAGACAGATTGAATTACGCCCATCACACACTCCCAGGGTCAGACACAGAGTGAATTCCCCATCACACACTCCCAGGGTCAGAAACAGACTGAATCCAGCCTATCACACGCTCCCAGAGTCAGACACAGAGTGAATTCCCCATCACACACTCCCAGGGTCAGAAACAGACTGAATCCAGCATCACACACTCCCAGGCAAGACACAGAGCGAATTCCTCATCACACACTCCCAGAGTCAGATACAGAGTGAATTCCCCATCACACACTCCCAGGGTCAGATACAGAGTCAATTCCACATCACAAATCCCAGGGTCAGACAGAGTGAATTACGCCCATCACACACTCCCAGGGTCAGACACAGAGTGAATTCCCCATCACACACTCCCAGGGTCAGAAACAGAATGAATTCCCCATCACACACTCCCAGGGTCAGATACAGAGTGAATCCCCTCCATCACACACTCCCAGGGTCAGATACAGAGTGAATTCCCCATCACACACTCCTAGGGTCAGACAGATTGAATTCCCTATCAAACACTCCCAGGGTCAGACACAGAGTGAATTCCCAATCACACACCCCCAGGGTCAGAGACAGAGTGAATTCCCCATCACACAACTCCCAGGGTCAGACACAGAGTGAACACCCCATCACACACTCCCAGGTCAGACACAGAGCGAATTCCTCATCACACACTCCCAGAGTCAGATACAGAGTGAATCCCCCCATCACACACTCCCAGGGTCAGATACAGAGTGAATTCCCCATCACACACTCCCAGGGTCAGACACAGAGTGAATTCCCCATCACAGACTCCCAGGGTCAGACAGAGTGAATTCCCCATCACACACTCCCAGGGTCAGACACAGAGTGAATTCCCCATCACACACACCCAGGGTCAGACACAGAGTGAATTCCCCATCACAGACTCGCAGGGTCAGACAGAGTGAATTCCGCATCACACGATCCCAGGGTCAGACACAGACTGCATTCCCCCATCACACACTCCCAGGGTCAGACACAGAGTGAATACCCCATCACACACTCCCAGGCAAGACACAGAGCGAATTCCTCATCACACACTCCCAGGGTCAGATACAGAGTGAATTCCCCATCACACACTCCCAGCGTCAGACACAAAGTGAATTCCCCATCACAGACTCCCAGGGTCAGACAGAGTGAATTACCCATCACACACTCCCAGTGTCAGACACAGAGTGAATTCCCTTATGACACACTCCCAGGGTCAGACAGTGAGTGAATTCCCCATCACACACTCCCAGGGTCAGACAGAGTGAATTACCCCCATCACACACTCCCAGGGTCAGACACAGAGTGAATTCTCCATCACACACTCCCAGGGTCAGATACAGACTGAATCCATCCCATCACACACTCCCAGGGTGAGATACAGAGTGAATTTCCCCATCACACACTCCCAGGGTCAGAAACAGAGTGAATTCCCTTATGACACACTCCCAGGGTCAGACAGTCAGTGAATTCCCCATCACACACTCCCAGGGTCAGATACAGAGTGAATGCCCCATCACACACTCCAAGGATCAGACAGAGTGCATTCCCCATCACACACTCCCAGGGTCAGATGCAGAGTGAATCCCCCCATCACGCACTCCCAGGGTCAGACACAGAGTGAATTCCCCCATCACACACACCCAGGGTCAGATACAGAGTGAATTCCCCATCACACACTCCCAGGGTCAGATATAGAGTGAATCCCCTCCATCACACACTCCTAGGGTCAGATACAGAGTCAATTCCCCATCAGACAATCCCAGGGTCAGACAGAGTGAATTACGCCCATCACACACTCCCAGGGTCAGACACAGAGTGAATTCCCCATCACACACTCCCAGGGTCAGAAACAGACTGAATCCAGCCCATCACACGCTCCCAGGGTCAGACACAGAGTGAGTTCCCCATCACACACTCCCAGGGTCAGATGCAGAGTGAATTCCCTCCATCAGACACTCCCAGGGTCAGATACAGAGTGAATTCCCCATCACACACTCCCAGGGTCAGACACAGAGCGAATCCCACCATCACACACTCCTAGGGTCAGATACAGAGTGAATTCCCCATCACACACTCCGAGGGTCAGGCACAGAGTGAATTCTCCATCACAGACTCCCAGGGTCACACAGAGTGAATTCCGCATCACACACTCCCAGGTCAGACACAGAGCGAATTCCTCATCACACACTCCCAGAGTCAGATACAGAGTGAATTCCCCCCATCAGACACTCCCAGAGTCAGATACAGAGTGAACTCCCCATCACAAACTCCCAGGTTCAGATACAGAGTGAATCCCCCCCATCACACACTCCCAGGGTCAGACACAGAGCGAATCCCCCCATCACACACTCCCAGGGTCAGATACAGAGTGAATTCCCCCATCACACACTCCCAGGGTCAG
>NW_027274463.1:0-100872 GCF_030028105.1 Mobula birostris | reverse complement strand
GCCGGTATATCTCTCTCCGGTACGCCCTCTCATCTCCACCTGAGATTCACTCGAGCAGCCGGTATATCTCACTCCTGTACACACTCTAATCTCCACCTGAGATTCACTCGACCAGCCGGTATATCTCTCTCCGATACACACTCCATCTCCACCTGAGATTCACTCAACCAGCTGGTATATCTCTCTCCTGTACACCCTCTCATCTCCAACTGAGATTCACTCAACAAGCCGGTATATCTCTCCCCTGTACACCCCCTCATCTCCAGCTGAGATTCACTCTACTAGCCGGTATATCACTCTGCTGTACGCCCTCTCATTTCCAGCTGAGATTCACTCAGCCAGCCTGGTGTATCTCTCTGCTGTACGCCCTCTCATCTCCAGCTGAGATTCAATGAGCCAGCCAGTTTATCTCTCTCCTGTACGCCCTCTCATCTCCAGCTGAGATTCACTCAGCCAGCCGGTGTATCTCTCTCCTGTACGCCCTCTCATCTCCAGCTGAGATTCACTCAGCCAGCCGGTGTATCTCTCTCCTGTACACCCTCTCATCTCCAGCTGAGATTCACTCAGCCAGCCGGTGTATCTCTCCCCTGTACACCCCCTCATCTCCAGCTGAGATTCACTCTACTAGCCGGTATATCACTCTGCTGTACGCCCTCTCATTTCCAGCTGAGATTCACTCAGCCAGCCTGGTGTATCTCTCTGCTGTATGCCCTCTCATCTCCAGCTGAGATTCAATCAGCCAGCCAGTTTATCTCTCTCCTGTACGCCCTCTCATCTCCAGCCGAGATTCACTCTGCCAGCCGGTGTATCTCTCTCCTGTACGCCCTCTCATCTCCAGCTGAGATTCACTCAGCCAGCCGGTGTATCACTCTCCTGTATGCCCTCTGATCTCCAGCTGACATTCACTCAGCCAGCCGGTGTAACTCTCTCCTGTACACCCTCTCATGTCCAGCTGAGATTCACTCAGCCAAACGGTGTATCTCTCTCCTGTACGCCCTCACCTCTCCACCTGAGATTCCCTCAACCAGCCGGTGTATCTCTCTCCTGTTACGCCCTCTCATCTCCACCTGAGATTCACTCAAACAGACGGTGAATCTCTCTCCTGTATGCCCTCTGCATCTCCACCTGAGATTCACTCGACCAGCCGGTGTATCTCTCTCCTGTACGCCCTTTCATCTCCACCCGAGATTCACTCACCAGCCGGTGTATCTCTCTACTGTACGCCCTCTCATCTCCTTCCGAGATTCACTCAACCAGGCGGTGTATCTCTCTCCTGCACACCCTCTCATCTCCACCTGAGATTTACTCGACCAGCCGGTACATCTCTCTCCTGTACGCCCTCTCATCTCCACCTGAGATTCACTTGACCAGCCGGTATATCTCTCTCCGGTACGCCCTCTCATCTCCACCTGAGATTCACTCGAGCAGCCGGTATATCTCACTCCTGTACACACTCTCATCTCCACCTGAGATTCACTGGACAGCCGGTATATCTCTCTCCGATACACACTCCCATCTCCACCTGAGATTCACTCAACCAGCTGGTATATCTCTCTCCTGTACACCCTCTCATCTCCAACTGAGATTCACTCAACAAGCCAGTATATCTCTCCCCTGTACACCCCCTCATCTCCAGCTGAGATTCACTCTACTAGCCGGTATATCACTCTGCTGTACGCCCTCTCATTTCCAGCTGAGATTCACTCAGCCAGCCTGGTGTATCTCTCTGCTGTACGCCCTCTCATCTCCAGCTGAGATTCAATGAGCCAGCCAGTTTATCTCTCTCCTGTACGCCCTCTCATCTCCAGCTGAGATTCACTCAGCGAGCCGGTGTATCTCTCTCCTGTACGCCCTCTCATCTCCAGCTGAGATTCACTCAGCCAGCCGGTGTATCTCTCTCCTGTACACCCTCTCATCTCCAGCTGAGATTTACTCAGCCAGCCGGTGTATCTCTCTCCTGTACGCCCTCTCATCTCCAGCTGAGATTCACTCAACCAGCTGGTATATGTCTCTCCTGTACACCCTCTCATCTCCAACTGAGATTCACTCAACAAGCCGGTATATCTCTCCCCTGTACACCCCCTCATCTCCAGCTGAGATTCACTCTACTAGCCGGTATATCGCTCTGCTGTACGCCCTCTCATTTCCAGCTGTGATTCACTCAGCCAGCCGTTGTATCTCTCTCCTGTACGCCCTCTCCTCTCCACCTGAGATTCACTCAACCAGCTGGAGTATCTCTCTCCTGTACGCCCTCTCCTCTCCACCTGAGATTCACTCAACCAGCCGGTGTATCTGTCACCTGTACACCCTGTCATCTCCACCTGAGATTCACTCAACCAGCCGGTGTATCTCTCTCCTGTACGCCCTCTCATCTCCACCTGAGATTCCCTCACCAGCCGGTGTATCTCTCTCCTGTACGCCCCTCTCATCTCCACCTGAGATTCACTCAAACAGACGGTGAATCTCTCTCCTGTACGGCCTCTCATCTCCACCTGAGATTCACTCGACCAGCCGGTGTATCTCTCTCCTGTACGCCCTTTCATCTCCACCCGAGATTCACTCAACCAGCCGGTGTATCTCTCTGCTGTACGCCCTCTCATCTCCACCCGAGATTCACTCAACCAGCCGGTGTATCTCTCTCCTGCACGCCCTCTCATCTCCACCTGAGATTTACTCGACCAGCCGGTACATCTCTCTGCTGTACGCCCTCACATCTCCACCTGAGATTCACTTGACCAGCCGGTATATCTCTCTCCGGTACGCCCTCTCATCTCCACCTGAGATTCACTCGAGCAGCCGGTATATCTCACTCCTGTACACACTCTAATCTCCACCTGAGATTCACTCGACCAGCCGGTATATCTCTCTCCGATACACACTCCCATCTCCACCTGAGATTCACTCAACCAGCTGGTATATCTCTCTCCTGTACACCCTCTCATCTCCAACTGAGATTCACTCAACAAGCCGGTATATCTCTCCCCTGTACACCCCCTCATCTCCAGCTGAGATTCACTCTACTAGCCGGTATATCACTCTGCTGTACGCCCTCTCATTTCCAGCTGAGATTCACTCAGCCAGCCTGGTGTATCTCTCTGCTGTACGCCCTCTCATCTCCAGCTGAGATTCAATGAGCCAGCCAGTTTATCTCTCTCCTGTACGCCCTCTCATCTCCAGCTGAGATTCACTCAGCCAGCCGGTGTATCTCTCTCCTGTACGCCCTCTCATCTCCAGCTGAGATTCACTCAGCCAGCCGGTGTATCTCTCTCCTGTACACCCTCTCATCTCCAGCTGAGATTCACTCAGCCAGCCGGTGTATCTCTCCCCTGTACACCCCCTCATCTCCAGCTGAGATTCACTCTACTAGCCGGTATATCACTCTGCTGTACGCCCTCTCATTTCCAGCTGAGATTCACTCAGCCAGCCTGGTGTATCTCTCTGCTGTATGCCCTCTCATCTCCAGCTGAGATTCAATCAGCCAGCCAGTTTATCTCTCTCCTGTACGCCCTCTCATCTCCAGCCGAGATTCACTCTGCCAGCCGGTGTATCTCTCTCCTGTACGCCCTCTCATCTCCAGCTGAGATTCACTCAGCCAGCCGGTGTATCACTCTCCTGTATGCCCTCTGATCTCCAGCTGACATTCACTCAGCCAGCCGGTGTAACTCTCTCCTGTACACCCTCTCATGTCCAGCTGAGATTCACTCAGCCAAACGGTGTATCTCTCTCCTGTACGCCCTCACCTCTCCACCTGAGATTCACTCAACCAGCCGGTGTATCTCTCTCCTGTACGCCCTCTCCTCTCCACCTGAGATTCACTCAACCAGCCGGTGTATCTGTCACCTGTACACCCTCTCATCTCCACCTGAGATTCACTCAACCAGCCGGTGTATCTCTCTCCTGTACGCACTCTCATCTCCACATGAGATTCCCTCAACCAGCCGGTGTATCTCTCTCCTGTACGCCCTCTCATCTCCACCTGAGATTCACTCAAACAGACGGTGAATCTCTCTCCTGTATGCCCTCTCATCTCCACCTGAGATTCACTCGACCAGCCGGTGTATCTCTCTCCTGTACGCCCTTTCATCTCCACCCGAGATTCACTCAACCAGCCGGTGTATCTCTCTACTGTACGCCCTCTCATCTCCACCCGAGATTCACTCAACCAGGCGGTGTATCTCTCTCCTGCACACCCTCTCATCTCCACCTGAGATTTACTCGACCAGCCGGTACATCTCTCTCCTGTACGCCCTCTCATCTCCACCCTGAGATTCACTTGACCAGCCGGTATATCTCTCTCCGGTACGCCCTCTCATCTCCACCTGAGATTCACTCGAGCAGCCGGTATATCTCACTCCTGTACACACTCTCATCTCCACCTGAGATTCACTGGACCAGCCGGTATATCTCTCTCCGATACACACTCCCATCTCCACCTGAGATTCACTCAACCAGCTGGTATATCTCTCTCCTGTACACCCTCTCATCTCCAACTGAGATTCACTCAACAAGCCGGTATATCTCTCCCCTGTACACCCCCTCATCTCCAGCTGAGATTCACTCTACTAGCCGGTATATCACTCTGCTGTACGCCCTCTCATTTCCAGCTGAGATTCACTCAGCCAGCCTGGTGTATCTCTCTGCTGTACGCCCTCTCATCTCCAGCTGAGATTCAATGAGCCAGCCAGTTTATCTCTCTCCTGTACGCCCTCTCATCTCCCAGCTGAGATTCACTCAGCGAGCCGGTGTATCTCTCTCCTGTACGCCCTCTCATCTCCAGCTGAGATTCACTCAGCCAGCCGGTGTATCTCTCTCCTGTGCACCCTCTCATCTCCAGCTGAGATTCACTCAGCCAGCCGGTGTATCTCTCTCCTGTACGCCCTCTCATCTCCAGCTGAGATTCACTCAACCAGCTGGTATATGTCACTCCTGTACACCCTCTCATCTCCAACTGAGATTCACTCAACAAGCCGGTATATCTCTCCCCTGTACACCCCCTCATCTCCAGCTGAGATTCACTCTACTAGCCGGTATATCGCTCTGCTGTACGCCCTCTCATTTCCAGCTGAGATTCACTCAGCCAGCCGTTGTATCTCTCTCCTGTACGCCCTCTCCTCTCCACCTGAGATTCACTCAACCAGCTGGAGTATCTCTCTCCTGTACGCCCTCTCCTCTCCACCTGAGATTCACTCAACCAGCCGGTGTATCTGTCACCTGTACACCCTGTCATCTCCACCTGAGATTCACTCAACCAGCCGGTGTATCTCTCTCCTGTACGCCCTCTCATCTCCACCTGAGATTCCCTCAACCAGCCGGTGTATCTCTCTCCTGTACGCCCTCTCATCTCCACCTGAGATTCACTCAAACAGACGGTGAATCTCTCTCCTGTACGGCCTCTCATCTCCACCTGAGATTCACTCGACCAGCCGGTGTATCTCTCTCCTGTACGCCCTTTCATCTCCACCCGAGATTCACTCAACCAGCCGGTGTATCTCTCTACTGTACGCCCTCTCATCTCCACCCGAGATTCACTCAACCAGCCGGTGTATCTCTCTCCTGCACGCCCTCTCATCTCCACCTGAGATTTACTCGACCAGCCGGTACATCTCTCTCCTGTACGCCCTCTCATCTCCACCTGAGATTCACTTGACCAGCCGGTATATCTCTCTCCGGTACGCCCTCTCATCTCCACCTGAGATTCACTCGAGCAGCCGGTATATCTCTCTCCGGTACGCCCTCTCATCTCCACCTGAGATTCACTCGAGCAGCCGGTATATCTCACTCCTGTACACACTCTCATCTCCACCTGAGATTCACTCGACCAGCCGGTATATCTCTCTCCGATACACACTCCCATCTCCACCTGAGATTCACTCAACCAGCTGGTATATCTCTCTCCTGTACACCCTCTCATCTCCAACTGAGATTCACTCTGCTAGCCGGTATATCACTCTGCTGTACGCCCTCTCATTTCCAGCTGAGATTCACTCAGCCAGCCTGGTGTATCTCTCTGCTGTACGCCCACTCATCTCCAGCTGAGATTCAATCAGCCAGCCAGTTTATCTCTCTCCTGTACGCCCTCTCATCTCCAGCTGAGATTCACTCAGCCAGCCGGTGTATCTCTCTCCTGTACGCCCTCTCATCTCCAGCTGAGATTCACTCAGCCAGCCGGTGTATCTCTCTCCTGTACACCCTCTCATCTCCAGCTGAGATTCACTCAGCCAGCCGGTGTATCTCTCTCCTGTACGCCCTCTCATCTCCAGCTGAGATTCACTCAGGCAGCCTGTGTATCTCACTCCTGTGCGCCCTCTCCTCTCCAGCTGAGATTCACTCAGCCAGCCGGTGTATCACTCTCCGGTATGCCCTCTGATCTCCAGCTGAGATTCACTCAGCCAGCCGGTGCATCACTCTCCTGTATGCCCTCTGATCTCCAGCTGAGATTCACTCAGCCAGCCGGTGTATCTCTCTCCTGTACACCCTCTCATGTCCAGCTGAGATTCACTCAGCCAGACGGTGTATCTCTCTCCTGTACGCCCTCTCCTCTCCCCCTGAGATTCACTCAACCAGCCGGTGTACCTCTCTCCTGTACGCCCTCTCCTCTCCACCTGAGATTCACTCAACCAGCCGGTGTATCTGTCACCTGTACACCCTCTCATCTCCACCTGAGATTCACTCAACCAGCCGGTGTATCTCTCTCCTGTACGCCCTCTCATCTCCACCTGAGATTCACTCAACCAGCCGGTGTATCTCTCTCCTGTACGCCCTCTCATCTCCACCTGAGATTCACTCAAACAGACGGTGAATCTCTCTCCTGTACGGCCTCTCATCTCCACCTGAGATTCACTCGACCAGCCGGTGTATCTCTCTCCTGTACGCCCTTTCATCTCCAGCCGAGATTCACTCAACCAGCCGGTGTATCTCTCTACTGTACGCCCTCTCATCTCCACCCGAGATTCACTCAACCAGCCGGTGTATCTCTCTCCTGCACGCCCTCTCATCTCCACCTGAGATTTACTCGACCAGCCGATACATCTCTCTCCTGTACGCCCTCTCATCTCCACCTGAGATTCACTTGACCAGCCGGTATATCTCTCTCCGGTACGCCCTCTCATCTCCACCTGAGATTCACTCGAGCAGCCGGTATATCTCACTCCTGTACACACTCTCATCTCCACCTGAGATTCACTCGACCAGCCGGTATATGTCTCTCCGATACACACTCCCATCTCCACCTGAGATTCACTCAACCAGCTGGTATATCTCTCTCCTGTACACCCTCTCATCTCCAACTGAGATTCACTCAACAAGCCGGTATATCTCTCCCCTGTAAACCCCCTCATCTCCAGCTGAGATTCACTCTACTAGCCGGTATATCACTCTGCTGTACGCCCTCTCATTTCCAGCTGAGATTCACTCAGCCAGCCTGGTGTATCTCTCTGCTGTACGCCCTCTCATCTCCAGCTGAGATTCAATCAGCCAGCCAGTTTATCTCTCTCCTGTACGCCCTCTCATCTCCAGCTGAGATTCACTCAGCCAGCCGGTGTATCTCTCTCCTGTACGCCCTCTCATCTCCAGCTGAGATTCACTCAGCCAGCCAGTGTATCTCTCTCCTGTACACCCTCTCATCTCCAGCTGAAATTGACTCAGCCAGCCGGTGTATCTCTCTCCTGTACACCCTCTCATCTCCAACTGAGATTCACTCAACAAGCCGGTATATCTCTCCCCTGTACACCCCCTCATCTCCAGCTGAGATTCACTCTACTAGCCAGTATATCACTCTGCGGTACGCCCTCTCATTTCCAGCTGAGATTCACTCAGCCAGCCTGGTGTATCTCTCTGCTGTATGCCCTCTCATCTCCAGCTGAGATTCAATCAGCCAGCCAGTTTATCTCTCTCCTGTACGCCCTCTCATCTCCAGCCGAGATTCACTCAGCCAGCCGGTGTATCTCTCTCCTGTACGCCCTCTCATCTCCACCTGAGATTCACTTGACCAGCCGGTATATCTCTCTCCGGTACGCCCTCTCATCTCCACCTGAGATTCACTCGAGCAGCCGGTATATCTCACTCCTGTACACACTCTCATCTCCACCTGAGATTCACTCGACCAGCCGGTATATCTCTCTCCGATACACACTCCCATCTCCACCTGAGATTCACTCAACCAGCTGGTATATCTCTCTCCTGTACACCCTCTCATCTCCAACTGAGATTCACTCAACAAGCCGGTATTTCTCTCCCCTGTACACCCCCTCATCTCCAGCTGAGATTCACTCTACTAGCCGGTATATCACTCTGCTGTACGCCCTCTCATTTCCAGCTGAGATTCACTCAGCCAGCCTGGTGTATCTCTCTCCTGTACGCCCTCTCATCTCCAGCTGAGATTCACTCAGCCAGCCGGTGTTTCTCTCCCCTGTACGCCCTCTCATCTCCAGCTGAGATTCAATCAGCCAGCCAGTTTATCTCTCTCCCGTACGCCCTCTCATCTCCAGCTGAGATTCACTCAGCCAGCCGGTGTATCTCTCTCCTGTACGCCCTCTCATCTCCAGCTGAGATTCACTCAGCCAGCCGGTGTATCTCTCTCCTGCACACCCTCTCATCTCCAGCTGAGATTCACTCAGCCAGCCGGTGTATCTCTCCCCTGTACACCCCCTCATCTCCAGCTGAGATTCACTCTACTAGCCGGTATATCACTCTGCTGTACGCCCTTTCATCTCCACCCGAGATTCACTCAACCAGCCGGTGTATCTCTCTACTGTACGCCCTCTCATCTCCACCCGAGATTCACTCAACCAGCCGGTGTATCTCTCTCCTGCACGCCCTCTCATCTCCACCTGAGATTTACTCGACCAGCCGGTACATCTCTCTCCTGTACGCCCTCTCATCTCCACCTGAGATTCACTTGACCAGCCGGTATATCTCTCTCCGGTACGCCCTCTCATCTCCACCTGAGATTCACTCGAGCAGCCGGTATATCTCACTCCTGTACACACTCTCATCTCCACCTGAGATTCACTCGACCAGCCGGTATATCTCTCTCCAATACACACTCCCATCTCCACCTGAGATTCACTCAACCAGCTGGTATATCTCTCTCCTGTACACCCTCTCGTCTCCAACTGAGATTCACTCAACAAGCCGGTATATCTCTCCCCTGTACACCCCCTCATCTCCAGCTGAGATTCACTCTACTAACCGGTATATCACTCTGCTGTACGCCCTCTCATTTCCAGCTGAGATTCACTCAGCCAGCCTGGTGTATCTCTCTGCTGTACGCCCACTCATCTCCAGCTGAGATTCAATCAGCCAGCCAGTTTATCTCTCTCCTGTACGCCCTCTCATCTCCACCTGAGATTCACTCAGCAAGCCGGTGTATCTCTCTCCTGTACGCCCTCTCATCTCCAGCTGAGATTCACTCAGCCAGCCGGTGTATCTCTCTCCTGTACACCCTCTCATCTCCAGCTGAGATTCACTCAGCCAGCCGGTGTATCTCTCTCCTGTACGCCCTCTCATCTCCAGCTGAGATTCACTCAGGCAGCCTGTGTATCTCACTCCTGTACGCCCTCTCATCTCCAGCAGAGATTCACTCAGCCAGCCGGTGTATCTCTCTCCTGTACGCCCTCTCATCTCCAGCTGAGATTCACTCAGCCAGCCGGTGTATCTCTCTCCTGTACACCCTCTCATCTCCAGCTGAGATTCACTCAGCCAGCCGGTGTATCTCTCTCCTGTACGCCCTCTCATCTCCAGCTGAGATTCACTCAACCAGCTGGTATATGTCTCTCCTGTACACCCTCTCATCTCCAACTGAGATTCACTCAACAAGCCGGTATATCTCTCCCCTGTACAACCCCTCATCTCCAGCTGAGATTCACTCTACTAGCCGGTATATCACTCTGCTGTACGCCCTCTCATTTCCAGCTGAGATTCACTCAGCCAGCCTGGTGTATCTCTCTGCTGTATGCCCTCTCATCTCCAGCTGAGATTCAATCAGCCAGCCAGTTTATCTCTCTCCTGTACGCCCTCTCATCTCCAGCCGAGATTCACTCAGCCAGCCGGTGTATCTCTCTCCTGTACGCCCTCTCATCTCCAGCTGAGATTCACTCAGCCAGCCGGTGTATCACTCTCCTGTATGCTCTCTGATCTCCAGCTGAGATTCACTCAGCCAGCCGGTGTATCTCTCTCCTGTACACCCTCTCATGTCCAGCTGAGATTCACTCAGCCAGACGGTGTATCTCTCTCCTGTACGCCCTCTCCTCTCCACCTGAGATTCACTCAACCAGCCGGTGTATCTCTCTCCTGTACGCCCTCTCCTCTCCACCTGAGATTCACTCAACCAGCCGGTGTATCTGTCACCTGTACACCCTCTCATCTCCACCTGAGATTCACTCAACCAGCCGGTGTATCTCTCTCCTGTACGCCCTCTGATCTCCACCTGAGATTCCCTCAACCAGACGGTGTATCTCTCTCCTGTACGCCCTCTCATCTCCACCTGAGATGCACTCAAACAGACGGTGAATCTCTCTCCTGTACGGCCTCTCATCTCCACCTGAGATTCACTCGACCAGCCGGTGTATCTCTCTCCTGTACGCCCTCTCATCTCCAGCTGAGATTCACTCAGCCAGCCGGTGTATCACTCTCCTGTATGCCCTCTGATCTCCAGCTGAGATTCACTCAGCAGCCGGTGTAACTCTGTCCTGTACACCCTCTCATGTCCAGCTGAGATTCACTCAGCAGCCTGGTGTATCTCTCTGCTGTATGCCCTCTCATCTCCAGCTGAGATTTAATCAGCCAGCCAGTTTATCTCTCTCCTGTACGCCCTCTCATCTCCAGCCGAGATTCACTCAGCCAGCCGGTGTATCTCTGTCCCTGTACGGCCTCTCATCTCCAGCTGAGATTCACTCAGCCAGCCGGTGTATCACTCTCCTGTATGCCCTCTGATCTCCAGCTGAGATTCACTCAGCCAGCCGGTGTATCTCTCTCCTGTACACCCTCTCATGTCCAGCTGAGATTCACTCTGCCAGACGGTGTATCTCTCTCCTGTACGCCCTCTCCCCTCCACCTGAGATTCACTCAACCAGCCTGTGTACCTCTCTCCTGTACGCCCTCTCCTCTCCACCTGAGATTCACTCAACCAGCCGGTGTATCTGTCACCTGTACACCCTCTCATCTCCACCTGAGATTCACTCAACCAGCCGGTGTATCTCTCTCCTGTACGCCCTCTCATCTCCACCTGAGATTCCCTCAACCAGCCGGTGTATCTCTCTCCTGTACGCCCTCTCATCTCCAGCCCAGATTCACTCAGCCAGCCGGTGTATCTCTCTCCTGTACACCCTCTCATCTCCAGCTGAGATTCACTCAGCAGCCGGTGTATCTCTCTCCTGTACGCCCTCTCATCTCCAGCTGAGATTCACTCAACCAGCTGGTATATGTCTCTCCTGTACACCCTCTCATCTCCACTGAGATTCACTCAACAAGCCGGTATATCTCTCCCCTGTACACCCCCTCATCTCCAGCTGAGATTCACTCTACTAGCCGGTATATCACTCTGCTGTACGCCCTCTCATTTCCAGCTGAGATTCACTCAGCCAGCCTGGTGTATCTCTCTGCTGTATGCCCTCTCATCTCCAGCTGAGATTCAATCAGCCAGCCAGTTTATCTCTCTCCTGTACGCCCTCTCATCTCCAGCCGAGATTCACTCAGCCAGTCGGTGTATCTCTCTCCTGTACGCCCTCTCATCTCCAGCTGAGATTCACTCAGCCAGCCGGTGTATCTCTCTCCTGTACGCCCTCTCATGTCCAGCTGAGATTCACTCAGCCAGACGGTGTATCTCTCTCCTGTACGCCCTCTCCTCTCCACCTGAGATTCACTCAACCAGCCGGTGTATCTCTCTCCTGTACGCCCTCTCCTCTCCACCTGAGATTCACTCAACCAGCCGGTGTATCTGTCACCTGTACACACTCTCATCTCCACCTGAGATTCACTCAACCAGCTGGTGTATCTCTCTCCTGTACGCCCTCTCATCTCCACCTGAGATTCCCTCAACCAGCCGGTGTATCTCTCTCCTGTACGCCCTCTCATATCTACCTGAGATTCACTCAAACAGACGGTGAATCTCTCTCCTGTACGGCCTCTCATCTCCACCTGAGATTCACTCGACCAGCCGGTGTATCTCTCTCCTGTACGCCCTTTCATCTCCACCCGAGATTCACTCAACCAGCCGGTGTATCTCTCTACTGTACGCCCTCTCATCTCCACCCGAGATTCACTCAACCAGCCGGTGTATCTCTCTCCTGCACGCCCTCTCATCTCCACCTGAGATTTACTCGACCAGCCGGTACATCTCTCTCCTGTACGCCCTCTCATCTCCACCTGAGATTCACTTGACCAGCCGGTATATCTCTCTCCGGTACGCCCTCTCATCTCCACCTGAGATTCACTCGAGCAGCCGGTATATCTCTCTCCGATACACACTCCCATCTCCACCTGAGATTCACTCAACCAGCTGGTATATCTCTCTCCTGTACACCCTCTCATCTCCAACTGAGATTCACTCAACAAGTTGGTATATCTCTCCCCTGTACACCCCCTCATCTCCAGCTGAGATTCACTCTACTGGCCGGTATATCACTCTGCTGTACGCCCTCTCATTTCCAGCTGAGATTCACTCAGCCAGCCTGGTGTATCTCTCTGCTGTACGCCCACTCATCTCCAGTTGAGATTCAATCAGCCAGCCAGTTTATCTCTCTCCTGTACGCCCTCTCATCTCCAGCTGAGATTCACTCAGCAAGCCGGTGTATCTCTCTCCTGTACGCCCTCTCATCTCCAGCTGAGATTCACTCAGCAAGCCGGTGTATCTCTCTCCAGTACACCCTCTCATCTCCAGCTGAGATTCACTCAGCCAGCCGGTGTATCTCTCTCCTGTACGCCCTCTCATCTCCAGCTGAGATTCACTCAGGCAGCCTGTGTATCTCACTCCTGTACGCCCTCTCATCTCCAGCCGAGATTCACTCAGCCAGCCGGTGTATCTCTCTCCTGTACGCCCTCTCATCTCCAGCTGAGATTCACTCAGCCAGCCGGTGTATCACTCTCCTGTATGCCCTCTGATCTCCAGCTGAGATTCACTCAGCCAGCCGGTGTATCTCTCTCCTGTACACCCTCTCATGTCCAGCTGAGATTCACTCAGCCAGACGGTGTATCTCTCTCCTGTACGCCCTCTCCTCTCCACCTGAGATTCACTCAACCAGCCGGTGCACCTCTCTCCTGTACGCCCTCTCCTCTCCACCTGAGATTCACTCAACCAGCCGGTGTATCTGTCACCTGAACACCCTCTCATCTCCACCTGAGATTCACTCAACCAGCCGGTGTATCTCTCTCCTGTACGCCCTCTCATCTCCACCTGAGATTCCCTCAACAAGCCGGTGTATCTCTCTCCTGTACGCCCTCTCATCTCCACCTGAGATTCACTCAAACAGACGGTGAATCTCTCTCCTGTACGCCCTCTCATCTCCACCTGAGATTCACTCGACCAGCCGGTGTATCTCTCTCCTGTACGCCCTTTCATCTCCACCCGAGATTCACTCAACCAGCCGGTGTATCTCTCTACTGTACGCCCTCTCATCTCCACCCGAGATTCACTCAACCAGCCGGTGTATCTCTCTCCTGCACGCCCTCTCATCTCCACCTGAGATTTACTCGACCAGCCGGTACATCTCTCTCCTGTACGCCCTCTCATCTCCACCTGAGATTCACTTGACCAGCCGGTATATCTCTCTCCGGTACGCCGTCTCATCTCCACCTGAGATTCACTCGAGCAGCCGGTATATCTCACTCCTGTACACACTCTCATCTCTACCTGAGATTCACTCGACCAGCCGGTATATCTCTCTCCGATACACACTCCCATCTCCACCTGAGATTCACTCAACAAGCCGGTATATCTCTCCCCTGTACACCCCCTCATCTCCAGCTGAGATTCACTCTACTAGCCGGTATATCACTCTGCTGTACGCCCTCTCATTTCCAGCTGAGATTCACTCAGCCAGCCTGGTGTATCTCTCTGCTGTACGCCCTCTCATCTCCAGCTGAGATTCAATCAGCCAGCCAGTTTATCTCTCTCCTGTACGCCCTCTCATCTCCAGCTGAGATTCACTCAGCCAGCCAGTGTATCTCTCTCCTGTACGCCCTCTCATCTCCAGCTGAGATTCACTCAGCCAGCCGGTGTATCTCTCCCCTGTACACCCCCTCATCTCCAGCTGAGATTCACTCTACTGGCCGGTATATCACTCTGCTGTACGCCCTCTCATTTCCAGCTGAGATTCACTCAGCCAGCCTGGTGTATCTCTCTCCTGTACGCCCTTTCATCTCCACCCGAGATTCACTCAACCAGCCGGTGTATCTCTCTACTGTACGCCCTCTCATCTCCACCCGAGATTCACTCAACCAGCCGGTGCATCTCTCTCCTGCACGCCCTCTCATCTCCATCTGAGATTTACTCGACCAGCCGGTACATCTCTCTCCTGTACGCCCTCTCATCTCCACCTGAGATTCACTTGACCAGCCGGTATATCTCTCTCCGGTACGCCCTCTCATCTCCACCTGAGATTCACTCGAGCAGCCGGTATATCTCTCTCCGATACACACTCCCATCTCCACCTGAGATTCACTCAGCCAGCCGGTGTATCTCTCTCCAGTACACCCTCTCATCTCCAGCTGAGATTCACTCAGCCAGCCGGTGTATCTCTCTCCTGTACGCCCTCTCATCTCCAGCTGAGATTCACTCAGGCAGCCTGTGTATCTCACTCCTGTACGCCCTCTCATCTCCAGCCGAGATTCACTCAGCCAGCCGGTGTATCTCTCTCCTGTACGCCCTCTCATCTCCAGCTGAGATTCACTCAGCCAGCCGGTGTATCACTCTCCTGTATGCCCTCTGATCTCCAGCTGAGATTCACTCAGCCAGCCGGTGTATCTCTCTCCTGTACACCCTCTCATGTCCAGCTGAGATTCACTCAGCCAGACGGTGTATCTCTCTCCTGTACGCCCTCTCCTCTCCACCTGAGATTCACTCAACCAGCCGGTGTACCTCTCTCCTGTACGCCCTCTCCTCTCCACCTGAGATTCACTCAACCAGCCGGTGTATCTGTCACCTGAACACCCTCTCATCTCCACCTGAGATTCACTCAACCAGCCGGTGTATCTCTCTCCTGTACGCCCTCTCATCTCCACCTGAGATTCCCTCAACCAGCCGGTGTATCTCTCTCCTGTACGCCCTCTCATCTCCACCTGAGATTCACTCAAACAGACGGTGAATCTCTCTCCTGTACGCCCTCTCATCTCCACCTGAGATTCACTCGACCAGCCGGTGTATCTCTCTCCTGTACGCCCTTTCATCTCCACCCGAGATTCACTCAACCAGCCGGTGTATCTCTCTACTGTACGCCCTCTCATCTCCACCCGAGATTCACTCAACCAGCCGGTGTATCTCTCTCCTGCACGCCCTCTCATCTCCACCTGAGATTTACTCGACCAGCCGGTACATCTCTCTCCTGTACGCCCTCTCATCTCCACCTGAGATTCACTTGACCAGCCGGTATATCTCTCTCCGGTACGCCGTCTCATCTCCACCTGAGATTCACTCGAGCAGCCGGTATATCTCACTCCTGTACACACTCTCATCTCTACCTGAGATTCACTCGACCAGCCGGTATATCTCTCTCCGATACACACTCCCATCTCCACCTGAGATTCACTCAACCAGCTGGTATATCTCTCTCCTGTACACCCTCTCATCTCCAACTGAGATTCACTCAACAAGCCGGTATATCTCTCCCCTGTACACCCCCTCATCTCCAGCTGAGATTCACTCTACTAGCCGGTATATCACTCTGCTGTACGCCCTCTCATTTCCAGCTGAGATTTACTCAGCCAGCCTGGGGTATCTCTCTGCTGTACGCCCTCTCATCTCCAGCTGAGATTCAATCAGCCAGCCAGTTTATCTCTCTCCTGTACGCCCTCTCATCTCCAGCTGAGATTCACTCAGCCAGCCGGTGTATCTCTCTCCTGTACGCCCTCTCATCTCCAGCTGAGATTCACTCAGCCAGCCGGTGTATCTCTCCCCTGTACACCCCCTCATCTCCAGCTGAGATTCACTCTACTGGCCGGTATATCACTCTGCTGTACGCCCTCTCATTTCCAGCTGAGATTCACTCAGCCAGCCTGGTGTATCTCTCTGCTGTACGCCCTCTCATCTCCACCTGAGATTCACTCAAACAGACGGTGAATCTCTCTCCTGTATGCCCTCTCATCTCCACCTGAGATTCACTCAAACAGACGGTGAATCTCTCTCCTGTACGGCCTCTCATCTCCACCTGAGATTCACTCGACCAGCCGGTGTATCTCTCTCCTGTACGCCCTTTCATCTCCACCCGAGATTCACTCAACCAGCCGGTGTATCTCTCTACTGTACGCCCTCTCATCTCCACCCGAGATTCACTCAACCAGCCGGTGCATCTCTCTCCTGCACGCCCTCTCATCTCCACCTGAGATTTACTCGACCAGCCGGTACATCTCTCTCCTGTACGCCCTCTCATCTCCACCTGAGATTCACTTGACCAGCCGGTATATCTCTCTCCGGTACGCCCTCTCATCTCCACCTGAGATTCACTCGAGCAGCCGGTATATCTCTCTCCGATACACACTCCCATCTCCACCTGAGATTCACTCAACCAGCTGGTATATCTCTCTCCTGTACACCCTCTCATCTCCAACTGAGATTCACTCAACAAGCCGGTATATCTCTCCCCTGTACACCCCCTCATCTCCAGCTGAGATTCACTCTACTGGCCGGTATATCACTCTGCTGTACGCCCTCTCATTTCCAGCTGAGATTCACTCAGCCAGCCTGGTGTATCTCTCTGCTGTACGCCCACTCATCTCCATCTGAGATTCAATCAGCCAGCCAGTTTATCTCTCTCCTGTACGCCCTCTCATCTCCAGCTGAGATTCACTCAGCAAGCCGGTGTATCTCTCTCCTGTACGCCCTCTCATCTCCAGCTGAGATTCACTCAGCCAGCCGGTGTATCTCTCTCCAGTACACCCTCTCATCTCCAGCTGAGATTCACTCAGCCAGCCGGTGTATCTCTCTCCTGTACGCCCTCTCATCTCCAGCTGAGATTCACTCAGGCAGCCTGTGTATCTCACTCCTGTACGCCCTCTCATCTCCAGCCGAGATTCACTCAGCCAGCCGGTGTATCTCTCTCCTGTACGCCCTCTCATCTCCAGCTGAGATTCACTCAGCCAGCCGGTGTATCACTCTCCTGTATGCCCTCTGATCTCCAGGTGAGATTCACTCAGCAAGCCGGTGTATCTCTCTCCTGTACACCCTCTCATGTCCAGCTGAGATTCACTCAGCCAGACGGTGTATCTCTCTCCTGTACGCCCTCTCCTCTCCACCTGAGATTCACTCAACCAGCCGGTGTACCTCTCTCCTGTACGCCCTCTCCTCTCCACCTGAGATTCACTCAACCAGCCGGTGTATCTGTCACCTGAACACCCTCTCATCTCCACCTGAGATTCACTCAACCAGCCGGTGTATCTCTCTCCTGTACGCCCTCTCATCTCCACCTGAGATTCCCTCAACCAGCCGGTGTATCTCTCTCCTGTACGCCCTCTCATCTCCACCTGAGATTCACTCAAACAGAGGGTGAATCTCTCTCCTGTACGCCCTCTCATCTCCACCTGAGATTCACTCGACCAGCCGGTGTATCTCTCTCCTGTACGCCCTTTCATCTCCACCCGAGATTCACTCAACCAGCCGGTGTATCTCTCTACTGTACGCCCTCTCATCTCCACCCGAGATTCACTCAACCAGCCGGTGTATCTCTCTCCTGCACGCCCTCTCATCTCCACCTGAGATTTACTCGACCAGCCGGTACATCTCTCTCCTGTACGCCCTCTCATCTCCACCTGAGATTCACTTGACCAGCCGGTATATCTCTCTCCGGTACGCCGTCTCATCTCCACCTGAGATTCACTCGAGCAGCCGGTATATCTCACTCCTGTACACACTCTCATCTCTACCTGAGATTCACTCGACCAGCCGGTATATCTCTCTCCGATACACACTCCCATCTCCACCTGAGATTCACTCAACAAGCCGGTATATCTCTCCCCTGTACACCCCCTCATCTCCAGCTGAGATTCACTCTACTAGCCGGTATATCACTCTGCTGTACGCCCTCTCATTTCCAGCTGAGATTCACTCAGCCAGCCTGGTGTATCTCTCTGCTGTACGCCCTCTCATCTCCAGCTGAGATTCAATCAGCCAGCCAGTTTATCTCTCTCCTGTACGCCCTCTCATCTCCAGCTGAGATTCACTCAGCCAGCCAGTGTATCTCTCTCCTGTACGCCCTCTCATCTCCAGCTGAGATTCACTCAGCCAGCCGGTGTATCTCTCCCCTGTACACCCCCTCATCTCCAGCTGAGATTCACTCTACTGGCCGGTATATCACTCTGCTGTACGCCCTCTCATTTCCAGCTGAGATTCACTCAGCCAGCCTGGTGTATCTCTCTCCTGTACGCCCTTTCATCTCCACCCGAGATTCACTCAACCAGCCGGTGTATCTCTCTACTGTACGCCCTCTCATCTCCACCCGAGATTCACTCAACCAGCCGGTGCATCTCTCTCCTGCACGCCCTCTCATCTCCATCTGAGATTTACTCGACCAGCCGGTACATCTCTCTCCTGTACGCCCTCTCATCTCCACCTGAGATTCACTTGACCAGCCGGTATATCTCTCTCCGGTACGCCCTCTCATCTCCACCTGAGATTCACTCGAGCAGCCGGTATATCTCTCTCCGATACACACTCCCATCTCCACCTGAGATTCACTCAGCCAGCCGGTGTATCTCTCTCCAGTACACCCTCTCATCTCCAGCTGAGATTCACTCAGCCAGCCGGTGTATCTCTCTCCTGTACGCCCTCTCATCTCCAGCTGAGATTCACTCAGGCAGCCTGTGTATCTCACTCCTGTACGCCCTCTCATCTCCAGCCGAGATTCACTCAGCCAGCCGGTGTATCTCTCTCCTGTACGCCCTCTCATCTCCAGCTGAGATTCACTCAGCCAGCCGGTGTATCACTCTCCTGTATGCCCTCTGATCTCCAGCTGAGATTCACTCAGCCAGCCGGTGTATCTCTCTCCTGTACACCCTCTCATGTCCAGCTGAGATTCACTCAGCCAGACGGTGTATCTCTCTCCTGTACGCCCTCTCCTCTCCACCTGAGATTCACTCAACCAGCCGGTGTACCTCTCTCCTGTACGCCCTCTCCTCTC
Organism: Mobula birostris; assembly: GCF_030028105.1. Classification (NCBI taxonomy): domain Eukaryota; kingdom Metazoa; phylum Chordata; class Chondrichthyes; order Myliobatiformes; family Myliobatidae; genus Mobula; species Mobula birostris. Next base: position 81,550 of record NW_027274463.1, on the reverse strand, counting down.
CACCTGAGATTCACTCAACCAGCCGGTGTATCTGTCACCTGAACACCCTCTCATCTCCACCTGAGATTCACTCAACCAGCCGGTGTATCTCTCTCCTGTACGCCCTCTCATCTCCACCTGAGATTCCCTCAACCAGCCGGTGTATCTCTCTCCTGTACGCCCTCTCATCTCCACCTGAGATTCACTCAAACAGACGGTGAATCTCTCTCCTGTACGCCCTCTCATCTCCACCTGAGATTCACTCGACCACCTGGTGTATCTCTCTCCTGTACGCCCTTTCATCTCCACCCGAGATTCACTCAACCAGCCGGTGTATCTCTCTACTGTACGCCCTCTCATCTCCACCCGAGATTCACTCAACCAGCCGGTGTATCTCTCTCCTGCACGCCCTCTCATCTCCACCTGAGATTTACTCGACCAGCCGGTACATCTCTCTCCTGTACGCCCTCTCATCTCCACCTGAGATTCACTTGACCAGCCGGTATATCTCTCTCCGGTACGCCGTCTCATCTCCACCTGAGATTCACTCGAGCAGCCGGTATATCTCACTCCTGTACACACTCTCATCTCTACCTGAGATTCAGTCGACCAGCCGGTATATCTCTCTCCGATACACACTCCCATCTCCACCTGAGATTCACTCAACCAGCTGGTATATCTCTCTCCTGTACACCCTCTCATCTCCAACTGAGATTCACTCAACAAGCCGGTATATCTCTCCCCTGTACACCCCCTCATCTCCAGCTGAGATTCACTCTACTAGCCGGTATATCACTCTGCTGTACGCCCTCTCATTTCCAGCTGAGATTTACTCAGCCAGCCTGGTGTATCTCTCTGCTGTACGCCCTCTCATCTCCAGCTGAGATTCAATCAGCCAGCCAGTTTATCTCTCTCCTGTACGCCCTCTCATCTCCAGCTGAGATTCACTCAGCCAGCCGGTGTATCTCCCTCCTGTACGCCCTCTCATCTCCAGCTGAGATTCACTCAGCCAGCCGGTGTATCTCTCCCCTGTACACCCCCTCATCTCCAGCTGAGATTCACTCTACTGGCCGGTATATCACTCTGCTGTACGCCCTCTCATTTCCAGCTGAGATTCACTCAGCCAGCCTGGTGTATCTCTCTGCTGTACGCCCTCTCATCTCCACCTGAGATTCACTCAAACAGACGGTGAATCTCTCTCCTGTATGCCCTCTCATCTCCACCTGAGATTCACTCAAACAGACGGTGAATCTCTCTCCTGTACGGCCTCTCATCTCCACCTGAGATTCACTCGACCAGCCGGTGTATCTCTCTCCTGTACGCCCTTTCATCTCCACCCGAGATTCACTCAACCAGCCGGTGTATCACTCTACTGTACGCCCTCTCATCTCCACCCGAGATTCACTCAACCAGCCGGTGCATCTCTCTCCTGCACGCCCTCTCATCTCCACCTGAGATTTACTCGACCAGCCGGTACATCTCTCTCCTGTACGCCCTCTCATCTCCACCTGAGATTCACTTGACCAGCCGGTATATCTCTCTCCGGTACGCCCTCTCATCTCCACCTGAGATTCACTCGAGCAGCCGGTATATCTCTCTCCGATACACACTCCCATCTCCACCTGAGATTCACTCAGCCAGCCGATGTATCTCTCTCCAGTACACCCTCTCATCTCCAGCTGAGATTCACTCAGCCAGCCGGTGTATCTCTCTCCTGTACGCCCTCTCATCTCCAGCTGAGATTCACTCAGGCAGCCTGTGTATCTCACTCCTGTACGCCCTCTCATCTCCAGCCGAGATTCACTCAGCCAGCCGGTGTATCTCTCTCCTGTACGCCCTCTCATCTCCAGCTGAGATTCACTCAGCCAGCCGGTGTATCACTCTCCTGTATGCCCTCTGATCTCCAGCTGAGATTCACTCAGCCAGCCGGTGTATCTCTCTCCTGTACACCCTCTCATGTCCAGCTGAGATTCACTCAGCCAGACGGTGTATCTCTCTCCTGTACGCCCTCTCCTCTCCACCTGAGATTCACTCAACCAGCCGGTGTACCTCTCTCCTGTACGCCCTCTCCTCTCCACCTGAGATTCACTCAACCAGCCGGTGTATCTGTCACCTGAACACCCTCTCATCTCCACCTGAGATTCACTCAACCAGCCGGTGTATCTCTCTCCTGTACGCCCTCTCATCTCCACCTGAGATTCCCTCAACCAGCCGGTGTATCTCTCTCCTGTACGCCCTCTCATCTCCACCTGAGATTCACTCAAACAGACGGTGAATCTCTCTCCTGTACGCCCTCTCATCTCCACCTGAGATTCACTCGACCAGCCGGTGTATCTCTCTCCTGTACGCCCTTTCATCTCCACCCGAGATTCACTCAACCAGCCGGTGTATCTCTCTCCTGCACGCCCTCTCATCTCCACCTGAGATTTACTCGACCAGCCGGTACATCTCTCTCCTGTACGCCCTCTCATCTCCACCTGAGATTCACTTGACCAGCCGGTATATCTCTCTCCGGTACGCCGTCTCATCTCCACCTGAGATTCACTCGAGCAGCCGGTATATCTCACTCCTGTACACACTCTCATCTCTACCTGAGATTCACTCGACCAGCCGGTATATCTCTCTCCGATACACACTCCCATCTCCACCTGAGATTCACTCAACCAGCTGGTATATCTCTCTCCTGTACACCCTCTCATCTCCAACTGAGATTCACTCAACAAGCCGGTATATCTCTCCCCTGTACACCCCCTCATCTCCAGCTGAGATTCACTCTACTAGCCGGTATATCACTCTGCTGTACGCCCTCTCATTTCCAGCTGTGATTTACTCAGCCAGCCTGGTGTATCTCTCTGCTGTACGCCCTCTCATCTCCAGCTGAGATTCAATCAGCCAGCCAGTTTATCTCTCTCCTGTACGCCCTCTCATCTCCAGCTGAGATTCACTCAGCCAGCCGGTGTATCTCTCTCCTGTACGCCCTCTCATCTCCAGCTGAGATTCACTCAGCCAGCCGGTGTATCTCTCCCCTGTACACCCCCTCATCTCCAGCTGAGATTCACTCTACTGGCCGGTATATCACTCTGCTGTACGCCCTCTCATTTCCAGCTGAGATTCACTCAGCCAGCCTGGTGTATCTCTCTGCTGTACGCCCTCTCATCTCCACCTGAGATTCACTCAAACAGACGGTGAATCTCTCTCCTGTATGCCCTCTCATCTCCACCTGAGATTCACTCAAACAGACGGTGAATCTCTCTCCTGTACGGCCTCTCATCTCCACCTGAGATTCACTCGACCAGCCGGTGTATCTCTCTCCTGTACGCCCTTTCATCTCCACCCGAGATTCACTCAACAAGCCGGTATATCTCTCTCCTGTACACCCTCTCATCTCCAGCTGAGATTCACTCAGCCAGCCGGTGTATCTCTCTCCTGTACGCCCTCTCATCTCCAGCTGAGATTCACTCAACCAGCTGGTATATGTCTCTCCTGTACACCCTCTCATCTCCAACTGAGATTCACTCAACAAGCCGGTATATCTCTCCCCTGTACAACCCCTCATCTCCAGCTGAGATTCACTCTACTAGCCGGTATATCACTCTGCTGTACGCCCTCTCATCTCCAGCCGAGATTCACTCAGCCAGCCGGTGTATCTCTCTCCTGTACGCCCTCTCATCTCCAGCTGAGATTCACTCAGCCAGCCGGTGTATCACTCTCCTGTATGCTCTCTGATCTCCAGCTGAGATTCACTCAGCCAGCCGGTGTATCTCTCTCCTGTACACCCTCTCATGTCCAGCTGAGATTCACTCAGCCAGACGGTGTATCTCTCTCCTGTACGCCCTCTCCTCTCCACCTGAGATTCACTCAACCAGCCGGTGTATCTCTCTCCTGTACGCCCTCTCCTCTCCACCTGAGATTCACTCAACCAGCCGGTGTATCTGTCACCTGAACACCCTCTCATCTCCACCTGAGATTCACTCAACCAGCCGGTGTATCTCTCTCCTGTACGCCCTCTCATCTCCACCTGAGATTCCCTCAACCAGCCGGTGTATCTCTCTCCTGTACGCCCTCTCATCTCCACCTGAGATTCACTCAAACAGACGGTGAATCTCTCTCCTGTACGCCCTCTCATCTCCACCTGAGATTCACTCGACCAGCCGGTGTATCTCTCTCCTGTACGCCCTTTCATCTCCACCCGAGATTCACTCAACCAGCCGGTGTATCTCTCTCCTGCACGCCCTCTCATCTCCACCTGAGATTTACTCGACCAGCCGGTACATCTCTCTCCTGTACGCCCTCTCATCTCCACCTGAGATTCACTTGACCAGCCGGTATATCTCTCTCCGGTACGCCGTCTCATCTCCACCTGAGATTCACTCAGCAGCCGGTATATCTCACTCCTGTACACACTCTCATCTCTACCTGAGATTCACTCGACCAGCCGGTATATCTCTCTCCGATACACACTCCCATCTCCACCTGAGATTCACTCAACCAGCTGGTATATCTCTCTCCTGTACACCCTCTCATCTCCAACTGAGATTCACTCAACAAGCCGCTATATCTCTCCCCTGTACACCCCCTCATCTCCAGCTGAGATTCACTCTACTAGCCGGTATATCACTCTGCTGTACGCACTCTCATTTCCAGCTGAGATTCACTCAGCCAGCCTGGTGTATCTCTGTGCTGTACGCCCTCTCATCTCCAGCTGAGATTCAATCAGCCAGCCAGTTTATCTCTCTCCTGTACGCCCTCTCATCTCCAGCTGAGATTCACTCAGCCAGCCGGTGTATCTCTCTCCTGTACGCCCTCTCATCTCCAGCTGAGATTCACTCAGCCAGCCGGTGTATCTCTCTCCTGTACACCCTCTCATCTCCAGCTGAGATTCACTCAGCCAGCCGGTGTATCTCTCTCCTGTACGCCCTCTCATCTCCAGCTGAGATTCACTCAACCAGCTGGTATATGTCTCTCCTGTACACCCTCTCATCTCCAACTGAGATTCACTCAACAAGCCGGTATATCTCTCCCCTGTACAACCCCTCATCTCCAGCTGAGATTCACTCTACTAGCCGGTATATCACTCTGCTGTACGCCCTCTCATCTCCAGCCGAGATTCACTCAGCCAGCCGGTGTATCTCTCTCCTGTACGCCCTCTCATCTCCAGCTGAGATTCACTCAGCCAGCCGGTGTATCACTCTCCTGTATGCTCTCTGATCTCCAGCTGAGATTCACTCAGCCAGCCGGTGTATCTCTCTCCTGTACACCCTCTCATGTCCAGCTGAGATTCACTCAGCCAGACGGTGTATCTCTCTCCTGTACGCCCTCTCCTCTCCACCTGAGATTCACTCAACCAGCCGGTGTATCTCTCTCCTGTACGCCCTCTCCTCTCCACCTGAGATTCACTCAACCAGCCGGTGTATCTGTCACCTGAACACCCTCTCATCTCCACCTGAGATTCACTCAACCAGCCGGTGTATCTCTCTCCTGTACGCCCTCTCATCTCCACCTGAGATTCCCTCAACCAGCCGGTGTATCTCTCTCCTGTACGCCCTCTCATCTCCACCTGAGATTCACTCAAACAGACGGTGAATCTCTCTCCTGTACGCCCTCTCATCTCCACCTGAGATTCACTCGACCAGCCGGTGTATCTCTCTCCTGTACGCCCTTTCATCTCCACCCGAGATTCACTCAACCAGCCGGTGTATCTCTCTCCTGCACGCCCTCTCATCTCCACCTGAGATTTACTCGACCAGCCGGTACATCTCTCTCCTGTACGCCCTCTCATCTCCACCTGAGATTCACTTGACCAGCCGGTATATCTCTCTCCGGTACGCCGTCTCATCTCCACCTGAGATTCACTCGAGCAGCCGGTATATCTCACTCCTGTACACACTCTCATCTCTACCTGAGATTCACTCGACCAGCCGGTATATCTCTCTCCGATACACACTCCCATCTCCACCTGAGATTCACTCAACCAGCTGGTATATCTCTCTCCTGTACACCCTCTCATCTCCAACTGAGATTCACTCAACAAGCCGGTATATCTCTCCCCTGTACACCCCCTCATCTCCAGCTGAGATTCACTCTACTAGCCGGTATATCACTCTGCTGTACGCCCTCTCATTTCCAGCTGAGATTTACTCAGCCAGCCTGGTGTATCTCTCTGCTGTACGCCCTCTCATCTCCAGCTGAGATTCAATCAGCCAGCCAGTTTATCTCTCTCCTGTACGCCCTCTCATCTCCAGCTGAGATTCACTCAGCCAGCCGGTGTATCTCTCTCCTGTACGCCCTCTCATCTCCAGCTGAGATTCACTCAGCCAGCCGGTGTATCTCTCCCCTGTACACCCCCTCATCTCCAGCTGAGATTCACTCTACTGGCCGGTATATCACTCTGCTGTACGCCCTCTCATTTCCAGCTGAGATTCACTCAGCCAGCCTGGTGTATCTCTCTGCTGTACGCCCTCTCATCTCCACCTGAGATTCACTCAAACAGACGGTGAATCTCTCTCCTGTATGCCCTCTCATCTCCACCTGAGATTCACTCAAACAGACGGTGAATCTCTCTCCTGTACGGCCTCTCATCTCCACCTGAGATTCACTCGACCAGCCGGTGTATCTCTCTCCTGTACGCCCTTTCATCTCCACCTGAGATTTACTCGACCAGCCGGTACATCTCTCTCCTGTACGCCCTCTCATCTCCACCTGAGATTCACTTGACCAGCCGGTATATCTCTCTCCGGTACGCCCTCTCATCTCCACCTGAGATTCACTCGAGCAGCCGGTATATCTCTCTCCGATACACACTCCCATCTCCACCTGAGATTCACTCAACCAGCTGGTATATCTCTCTCCTGTACACCCTCTCATCTCCAACTGAGATTCACTCAACAAGTTGGTATATCTCTCCCCTGTACACCCCCTCATCTCCAGCTGAGATTCACTCTACTGGCCGGTATATCACTCTGCTGTACGCCCTCTCATTTCCAGCTGAGATTCACTCAGCCAGCCTGGTGTATCTCTCTGCTGTACGCCCACTCATCTCCAGTTGAGATTCAATCAGCCAGCCAGTTTATCTCTCTCCTGTACGCCCTCTCATCTCCAGCTGAGATTCACTCAGCAAGCCGGTGTATCTCTCTCCTGTACGCCCTCTCATCTCCAGCTGAGATTCACTCAGCAAGCCGGTGTATCTCTCTCCAGTACACCCTCTCATCTCCAGCTGAGATTCACTCAGCCAGCCGGTGTATCTCTCTCCTGTACGCCCTCTCATCTCCAGCTGAGATTCACTCAGGCAGCCTGTGTATCTCACTCCTGTACGCCCTCTCATCTCCAGCCGAGATTCACTCAGCCAGCCGGTGTATCTCTCTCCTGTACGCCCTCTCATCTCCAGCTGAGATTCACTCAGCCAGCCGGTGTATCACTCTCCTGTATGCCCTCTGATCTCCAGCTGAGATTCACTCAGCCAGCCGGTGTATCTCTCTCCTGTACACCCTCTCATGTCCAGCTGAGATTCACTCAGCCAGACGGTGTATCTCTCTCCTGTACGCCCTCTCCTCTCCACCTGAGATTCACTCAACCAGCCGGTGCACCTCTCTCCTGTACGCCCTCTCCTCTCCACCTGAGATTCACTCAACCAGCCGGTGTATCTGTCACCTGAACACCCTCTCATCTCCACCTGAGATTCACTCAACCAGCCGGTGTATCTCTCTCCTGTACGCCCTCTCATCTCCACCTGAGATTCCCTCAACAAGCCGGTGTATCTCTCTCCTGTACGCCCTCTCATCTCCACCTGAGATTCACTCAAACAGACGGTGAATCTCTCTCCTGTACGCCCTCTCATCTCCACCTGAGATTCACTCGACCAGCCGGTGTATCTCTCTCCTGTACGCCCTTTCATCTCCACCCGAGATTCACTCAACCAGCCGGTGTATCTCTCTACTGTACGCCCTCTCATCTCCACCCGAGATTCACTCAACCAGCCGGTGTATCTCTCTCCTGCACGCCCTCTCATCTCCACCTGAGATTTACTCGACCAGCCGGTACATCTCTCTCCTGTACGCCCTCTCATCTCCACCTGAGATTCACTTGACCAGCCGGTATATCTCTCTCCGGTACGCCGTCTCATCTCCACCTGAGATTCACTCGAGCAGCCGGTATATCTCACTCCTGTACACACTCTCATCTCTACCTGAGATTCACTCGACCAGCCGGTATATCTCTCTCCGATACACACTCCCATCTCCACCTGAGATTCACTCAACAAGCCGGTATATCTCTCCCCTGTACACCCCCTCATCTCCAGCTGAGATTCACTCTACTAGCCGGTATATCACTCTGCTGTACGCCCTCTCATTTCCAGCTGAGATTCACTCAGCCAGCCTGGTGTATCTCTCTGCTGTACGCCCTCTCATCTCCAGCTGAGATTCAATCAGCCAGCCAGTTTATCTCTCTCCTGTACGCCCTCTCATCTCCAGCTGAGATTCACTCAGCCAGCCAGTGTATCTCTCTCCTGTACGCCCTCTCATCTCCAGCTGAGATTCACTCAGCCAGCCGGTGTATCTCTCCCCTGTACACCCCCTCATCTCCAGCTGAGATTCACTCTACTGGCCGGTATATCACTCTGCTGTACGCCCTCTCATTTCCAGCTGAGATTCACTCAGCCAGCCTGGTGTATCTCTCTCCTGTACGCCCTTTCATCTCCACCCGAGATTCACTCAACCAGCCGGTGTATCTCTCTACTGTACGCCCTCTCATCTCCACCCGAGATTCACTCAACCAGCCGGTGCATCTCTCTCCTGCACGCCCTCTCATCTCCATCTGAGATTTACTCGACCAGCCGGTACATCTCTCTCCTGTACGCCCTCTCATCTCCACCTGAGATTCACTTGACCAGCCGGTATATCTCTCTCCGGTACGCCCTCTCATCTCCACCTGAGATTCACTCGAGCAGCCGGTATATCTCTCTCCGATACACACTCCCATCTCCACCTGAGATTCACTCAGCCAGCCGGTGTATCTCTCTCCAGTACACCCTCTCATCTCCAGCTGAGATTCACTCAGCCAGCCGGTGTATCTCTCTCCTGTACGCCCTCTCATCTCCAGCTGAGATTCACTCAGGCAGCCTGTGTATCTCACTCCTGTACGCCCTCTCATCTCCAGCCGAGATTCACTCAGCCAGCCGGTGTATCTCTCTCCTGTACGCCCTCTCATCTCCAGCTGAGATTCACTCAGCCAGCCGGTGTATCACTCTCCTGTATGCCCTCTGATCTCCAGCTGAGATTCACTCAGCCAGCCGGTGTATCTCTCTCCTGTACACCCTCTCATGTCCAGCTGAGATTCACTCAGCCAGACGGTGTATCTCTCTCCTGTACGCCCTCTCCTCTCCACCTGAGATTCACTCAACCAGCCGGTGTACCTCTCTCCTGTACGCCCTCTCCTCTCCACCTGAGATTCACTCAACCAGCCGGTGTATCTGTCACCTGAACACCCTCTCATCTCCACCTGAGATTCACTCAACCAGCCGGTGTATCTCTCTCCTGTACGCCCTCTCATCTCCACCTGAGATTCCCTCAACCAGCCGGTGTATCTCTCTCCTGTACGCCCTCTCATCTCCACCTGAGATTCACTCAAACAGACGGTGAATCTCTCTCCTGTACGCCCTCTCATCTCCACCTGAGATTCACTCGACCAGCCGGTATATCTCACTCCTGTACACACTCTCATCTCTACCTGAGATTCACTCGACCAGCCGGTATATCTCTCTCCGATACACACTCCCATCTCCACCTGAGATTCACTCAACCAGCTGGTATATCTCTCTCCTGTACACCCTCTCATCTCCAACTGAGATTCACTCAACAAGCCGGTATATCTCTCCCCTGTACACCCCCTCATCTCCAGCTGAGATTCACTCTACTAGCCGGTATATCACTCTGCTGTACGCCCTCTCATTTCCAGCTGTGATTTACTCAGCCAGCCTGGTGTATCTCTCTGCTGTACGCCCTCTCATCTCCAGCTGAGATTCAATCAGCCAGCCAGTTTATCTCTCTCCTGTACGCCCTCTCATCTCCAGCTGAGATTCACTCAGCCAGCCGGTGTATCTCTCTCCTGTACGCCCTCTCATCTCCAGCTGAGATTCACTCAGCCAGCCGGTGTATCTCTCCCCTGTACACCCCCTCATCTCCAGCTGAGATTCACTCTACTGGCCGGTATATCACTCTGCTGTACGCCCTCTCATTTCCAGCTGAGATTCACTCAGCCAGCCTGGTGTATCTCTCTGCTGTACGCCCTCTCATCTCCACCTGAGATTCACTCAAACAGACGGTGAATCTCTCTCCTGTATGCCCTCTCATCTCCACCTGAGATTCACTCAAACAGACGGTGAATCTCTCTCCTGTACGGCCTCTCATCTCCACCTGAGATTCACTCGACCAGCCGGTGTATCTCTCTCCTGTACGCCCTTTCATCTCCACCCGAGATTCACTCAACCAGCCGGTGTATCTCTCTACTGTACGCCCTCTCATCTCCACCCGAGATTCACTCAACCAGCCGGTGCATCTCTCTCCTGCACGCCCTCTCATCTCCACCTGAGATTTACTCGACCAGCCGGTACATCTCTCTCCTGTACGCCCTCTCATCTCCACCTGAGATTCACTTGACCAGCCGGTATATCTCTCTCCGGTACGCCCTCTCATCTCCACCTGAGATTCACTCGAGCAGCCGGTATATCTCTCTCCGATACACACTCCCATCTCCACCTGAGATTCACTCAACCAGCTGGTATATCTCTCTCCTGTACACCCTCTCATCTCCAACTGAGATTCACTCAACAAGCCGGTATATCTCTCCCCTGTACACCCCCTCATCTCCAGCTGAGATTCACTCTACTGGCCGGTATATCACTCTGCTGTACGCCCTCTCATTTCCAGCTGAGATTCACTCAGCCAGCCTGGTGTATCTCTCTGCTGTACGCCCACTCATCTCCATCTGAGATTCAATCAGCCAGCCAGTTTATCTCTCTCCTGTACGCCCTCTCATCTCCAGCTGAGATTCACTCAGCCAGCCGGTGTATCTCTCTCCTGTACACCCTCTCATCTCCAGCTGAGATTCACTCAGCCAGCCGGTGTATCTCTCTCCTGTACGCCCTCTCATCTCCAGCTGAGATTCACTCAACCAGCTGGTATATGTCTCTCCTGTACACCCTCTCATCTCCAACTGAGATTCACTCAACAAGCCGGTATATCTCTCCCCTGTACAACCCCTCATCTCCAGCTGAGATTCACTCTACTAGCCGGTATATCACTCTGCTGTACGCCCTCTCATCTCCAGCCGAGATTCACTCAGCCAGCCGGTGTATCTCTCTCCTGTACGCCCTCTCATCTCCAGCTGAGATTCACTCAGCCAGCCGGTGTATCACTCTCCTGTATGCTCTCTGATCTCCAGCTGAGATTCACTCAGCCAGCCGGTGTATCTCTCTCCTGTACACCCTCTCATGTCCAGCTGAGATTCACTCAGCCAGACGGTGTATCTCTCTCCTGTACGCCCTCTCCTCTCCACCTGAGATTCACTCAACCAGCCGGTGTATCTCTCTCCTGTACGCCCTCTCCTCTCCACCTGAGATTCACTCAACCAGCCGGTGTATCTGTCACCTGAACACCCTCTCATCTCCACCTGAGATTCACTCAACCAGCCGGTGTATCTCTCTCCTGTACGCCCTCTCATCTCCACCTGAGATTCCCTCAACCAGCCGGTGTATCTCTCTCCTGTACGCCCTCTCATCTCCACCTGAGATTCACTCAAACAGACGGTGAATCTCTCTCCTGTACGCCCTCTCATCTCCACCTGAGATTCACTCGACCAGCCGGTGTATCTCTCTCCTGTACGCCCTTTCATCTCCACCCGAGATTCACTCAACCAGCCGGTGTATCTCTCTCCTGCACGCCCTCTCATCTCCACCTGAGATTTACTCGACCAGCCGGTACATCTCTCTCCTGTACGCCCTCTCATCTCCACCTGAGATTCACTTGACCAGCCGGTATATCTCTCTCCGGTACGCCGTCTCATCTCCACCAGAGATTCACTCAGCAGCCGGTATATCTCACTCCTGTACACACTCTCATCTCTACCTGAGATTCACTCGACCAGCCGGTATATCTCTCTCCGATACACACTCCCATCTCCACCTGAGATTCACTCAACCAGCTGGTATATCTCTCTCCTGTACACCCTCTCATCTCCAACTGAGATTCACTCAACAAGCCGCTATATCTCTCCCCTGTACACCCCCTCATCTCCAGCTGAGATTCACTCTACTAGCCGGTATATCACGCTGCTGTACGCACTCTCATTTCCAGCTGAGATTCACTCAGCCAGCCTGGTGTATCTCTCTGCTGTACGCCCTCTCATCTCCAGCTGAGATTCAATCAGCCAGCCAGTTTATCTCTCTCCTGTACGCCCTCTCATCTCCAGCTGAGATTCACTCAGCCAGCCGGTGTATCTCTCTCCTGTACGCCCTCTCATCTCCAGCTGAGATTCACTCAGCCAGCCGGTGTATCTCTCTCCTGTACACCCTCTCATCTCCAGCTGAGATTCACTCAGCCAGCCGGTGTATCTCTCTCCTGTACGCCCTCTCATCTCCAGCTGAGATTCACTCAACCAGCTGGTATATGTCTCTCCTGTACACCCTCTCATCTCCAACTGAGATTCACTCAACAAGCCGGTATATCTCTCCCCTGTACAACCCCTCATCTCCAGCTGAGATTCACTCTACTAGCCGGTATATCACTCTGCTGTACGCCCTCTCATCTCCAGCCGAGATTCACTCAGCCAGCCGGTGTATCTCTCTCCTGTACGCCCTCTCATCTCCAGCTGAGATTCACTCAGCCAGCTGGTGTATCACTCTCCTGTATGCTCTCTGATCTCCAGCTGAGATTCACTCAGCCAGCCGGTGTATCTCTCTCCTGTACACCCTCTCATGTCCAGCTGAGATTCACTCAGCCAGACGGTGTATCTCTCTCCTGTACGCCCTCTCCTCTCCACCTGAGATTCACTCAACCAGCCGGTGTATCTCTCTCCTGTACGCCCTCTCCTCTCCACCTGAGATTCACTCAACCAGCCGGTGTATCTGTCACCTGAACACCCTCTCATCTCCACCTGAGATTCACTCAACCAGCCGGTGTATCTCTCTCCTGTACGCCCTCTCATCTCCACCTGAGATTCCCTCAACCAGCCGGTGTATCTCTCTCCTGTACGCCCTCTCATCTCCACCTGAGATTCACTCAAACAGACGGTGAATCTCTCTCCTGTACGCCCTCTCATCTCCACCTGAGATTCACTCGACCAGCCGGTGTATCTCTCTCCTGTACGCCCTTTCATCTCCACCCGAGATTCACTCAACCAGCCGGTGTATCTCTCTCCTGCACGCCCTCTCATCTCCACCTGAGATTTACTCGACCAGCCGGTACATCTCTCTCCTGTACGCCCTCTCATCTCCACCTGAGATTCACTTGACCAGCCGGTATATCTCTCTCCGGTACGCCGTCTCATCTCCACCTGAGATTCACTCGAGCAGCCGGTATATCTCACTCCTGTACACACTCTCATCTCTACCTGAGATTCACTCGACCAGCCGGTATATCTCTCTCCGATACACACTCCCATCTCCACCTGAGATTCACTCAACCAGCTGGTATATCTCTCTCCTGTACACCCTCTCATCTCCAACTGAGATTCACTCAACAAGCCGGTATATCTCTCCCCTGTACACCCCCTCATCTCCAGCTGAGATTCACTCTACTAGCCGGTATATCACTCTGCTGTACGCCCTCTCATTTCCAGCTGAGATTTACTCAGCCAGCCTGGTGTATCTCTCTGCTGTACGCCCTCTCATCTCCAGCTGAGATTCAATCAGCCAGCCAGTTTATCTCTCTCCTGTACGCCCTCTCATCTCCAGCTGAGATTCACTCAGCCAGCCGGTGTATCTCTCTCCTGTACGCCCTCTCATCTCCAGCTGAGATTCACTCAGCCAGCCGGTGTATCTCTCCCCTGTACACCCCCTCATCTCCAGCTGAGATTCACTCTACTGGCCGGTATATCACTCTGCTGTACGCCCTCTCATTTCCAGCTGAGATTCACTCAGCCAGCCTGGTGTATCTCTCTGCTGTACGCCCTCTCATCTCCACCTGAGATTCACTCAAACAGACGGTGAATCTCTCTCCTGTACGGCCTCTCATCTCCACCTGAGATTCACTCGACCAGCCGGTGTATCTCTCTCCTGTACGCCCTTTCATCTCCACCTGAGATTTACTCGACCAGCCGGTACATCTCTCTCCTGTACGCCCTCTCATCTCCACCTGAGATTCACTTGACCAGCCGGTATATCTCTCTCCGGTACGCCCTCTCATCTCCACCTGAGATTCACTCGAGCAGCCGGTATATCTCTCTCCGATACACACTCCCATCTCCACCTGAGATTCACTCAACCAGCTGGTATATCTCTCTCCTGTACACCCTCGCATCTCCAACTGAGATTCACTCAACAAGTTGGTATATCTCTCCCCTGTACACCCCCTCATCTCCAGCTGAGATTCACTCTACTGGCCGGTATATCACTCTGCTGTACGCCCTCTCATTTCCAGCTGAGATTCACTCAGCCAGCCTGGTGTATCTCTCTGCTGTACGCCCACTCATCTCCAGTTGAGATTCAATCAGCCAGCCAGTTTATCTCTCTCCTGTACGCCCTCTCATCTCCAGCTGAGATTCACTCAGCAAGCCGGTGTATCTCTCTCCTGTACGCCCTCTCATCTCCAGCTGAGATTCACTCAGCAAGCCGGTGTATCTCTCTCCAGTACACCCTCTCATCTCCAGCTGAGATTCACTCAGCCAGCCGGTGTATCTCTCTCCTGTACGCCCTCTCATCTCCAGCTGAGATTCACTCAGGCAGCCTGTGTATCTCACTCCTGTACGCCCTCTCATCTCCAGCCGAGATTCACTCAGCCAGCCGGTGTATCTCTCTCCTGTACGCCCTCTCATCTCCAGCTGAGATTCACTCAGCCAGCCGGTGTATCACTCTCCTGTATGCCCTCTGATCTCCAGCTGAGATTCACTCAGCCAGCCGGTGTATCTCTCTCCTGTACACCCTCTCATGTCCAGCTGAGATTCACTCAGCCAGACGGTGTATCTCTCTCCTGTACGCCCTCTCCTCTCCACCTGAGATTCACTCAACCAGCCGGTGCACCTCTCTCCTGTACGCCCTCTCCTCTCCACCTGAGATTCACTCAACCAGCCGGTGTATCTGTCACCTGAACACCCTCTCATCTCCACCTGAGATTCACTCAACCAGCCGGTGTATCTCTCTCCTGTACGCCCTCTCATCTCCACCTGAGATTCCCTCAACAAGCCGGTGTATCTCTCTCCTGTACGCCCTCTCATCTCCACCTGAGATTCACTCAAACAGACGGTGAATCTCTCTCCTGTACGCCCTCTCATCTCCACCTGAGATTCACTCGACCAGCCGGTGTATCTCTCTCCTGTACGCCCTTTCATCTCCACCCGAGATTCACTCAACCAGCCGGTGTATCTCTCTACTGTACGCCCTCTCATCTCCACCCGAGATTCACTCAACCAGCCGGTGTATCTCTCTCCTGCACGCCCTCTCATCTCCACCTGAGATTTACTCGACCAGCCGGTACATCTCTCTCCTGTACGCCCTCTCATCTCCACCTGAGATTCACTTGACCAGCCGGTATATCTCTCTCCGGTACGCCGTCTCATCTCCACCTGAGATTCACTCGAGCAGCCGGTATATCTCACTCCTGTACACACTCTCATCTCTACCTGAGATTCACTCGACCAGCCGGTATATCTCTCTCCGATACACACTCCCATCTCCACCTGAGATTCACTCAACAAGCCGGTATATCTCTCCCCTGTACACCCCCTCATCTCCAGCTGAGATTCACTCTACTAGCCGGTATATCACTCTGCTGTACGCCCTCTCATTTCCAGCTGAGATTCACTCAGCCAGCCTGGTGTATCTCTCTGCTGTACGCCCTCTCATCTCCAGCTGAGATTCAATCAGCCAGCCAGTTTATCTCTCTCCTGTACGCCCTCTCATCTCCAGCTGAGATTCACTCAGCCAGCCAGTGTATCTCTCTCCTGTACGCCCTCTCATCTCCAGCTGAGATTCACTCAGCCAGCCGGTGTATCTCTCCCCTGTACACCCCCTCATCTCCAGCTGAGATTCACTCTACTGGCCGGTATATCACTCTGCTGTACGCCCTCTCATTTCCAGCTGAGATTCACTCAGCCAGCCTGGTGTATCTCTCTCCTGTACGCCCTTTCATCTCCACCCGAGATTCACTCAACCAGCCGGTGTATCTCTCTACTGTACGCCCTCTCATCTCCACCCGAGATTCACTCAACCAGCCGGTGCATCTCTCTCCTGCACGCCCTCTCATCTCCATCTGAGATTTACTCGACCAGCCGGTACATCTCTCTCCTGTACGCCCTCTCATCTCCACCTGAGATTCACTTGACCAGCCGGTATATCTCTCTCCGGTACGCCCTCTCATCTCCACCTGAGATTCACTCGAGCAGCCGGTATATCTCTCTCCGATACACACTCCCATCTCCACCTGAGATTCACTCAGCCAGCCGGTGTATCTCTCTCCAGTACACCCTCTCATCTCCAGCTGAGATTCACTCAGCCAGCCGGTGTATCTCTCTCCTGTACGCCCTCTCATCTCCAGCTGAGATTCACTCAGGCAGCCTGTGTATCTCACTCCTGTACGCCCTCTCATCTCCAGCCGAGATTCACTCAGCCAGCCGGTGTATCTCTCTCCTGTACGCCCTCTCATCTCCAGCTGAGATTCACTCAGCCAGCCGGTGTATCACTCTCCTGTATGCCCTCTGATCTCCAGCTGAGATTCACTCAGCCAGCCGGTGTATCTCTCTCCTGTACACCCTCTCATGTCCAGCTGAGATTCACTCAGCCAGACGGTGTATCTCTCTCCTGTACGCCCTCTCCTCTCCACCTGAGATTCACTCAACCAGCCGGTGTACCTCTCTCCTGTACGCCCTCTCCTCTCCACCTGAGATTCACTCAACCAGCCGGTGTATCTGTCACCTGAACACCCTCTCATCTCCACCTGAGATTCACTCAACCAGCCGGTGTATCTCTCTCCTGTACGCCCTCTCATCTCCACCTGAGATTCCCTCAACCAGCCGGTGTATCTCTCTCCTGCACGCCCTCTCATCTCCACCTGAGATTTACTCGACCAGCCGGTACATCTCTCTCCTGTACGCCCTCTCATCTCCACCTGAGATTCACTTGACCAGCCGGTATATCTCTCTCCGGTACGCCGTCTCATCTCCACCTGAGATTCACTCGAGCAGCCGGTATATCTCACTCCTGTACACACTCTCATCTCTACCTGAGATTCACTCGACCAGCCGGTATATCTCTCTCCGATACACACTCCCATCTCCACCTGAGATTCACTCAACCAGCTGGTATATCTCTCTCCTGTACACCCTCTCATCTCCAACTGAGATTCACTCAACAAGCCGGTATATCTCTCCCCTGTACACCCCCTCATCTCCAGCTGAGATTCACTCTACTAGCCGGTATATCACTCTGCTGTACGCCCTCTCATTTCCAGCTGAGATTTACTCAGCCAGCCTGGTGTATCTCTCTGCTGTACGCCCTCTCATCTCCAGCTGAGATTCAATCAGCCAGCCAGTTTATCTCTCTCCTGTACGCCCTCTCATCTCCAGCTGAGATTCACTCAGCCAGCCGGTGTATCTCTCTCCTGTACGCCCTCTCATCTCCAGCTGAGATTCACTCAGCCAGCCGGTGTATCTCTCCCCTGTACACCCCCTCATCTCCAGCTGAGATTCACTCTACTGGCCGGTATATCACTCTGCTGTACGCCCTCTCATTTCCAGCTGAGATTCACTCAGCCAGCCTGGTGTATCTCTCTGCTGTACGCCCTCTCATCTCCACCTGAGATTCACTCAAACAGACGGTGAATCTCTCTCCTGTATGCCCTCTCATCTCCACCTGAGATTCACTCAAACAGACGGTGAATCTCTCTCCTGTACGGCCTCTCATCTCCACCTGAGATTCACTCGACCAGCCGGTGTATCTCTCTCCTGTACGCCCTTTCATCTCCACCCGAGATTCACTCAACCAGCCGGTGTATCTCTCTACTGTACGCCCTCTCATCTCCACCCGAGATTCACTCAACCAGCCGGTGCATCTCTCTCCTGCACGCCCTCTCATCTCCACCTGAGATTTACTCGACCAGCCGGTACATCTCTCTCCTGTACGCCCTCTCATCTCCACCTGAGATTCACTTGACCAGCCGGTATATCTCTCTCCGGTACGCCCTCTCATCTCCACCTGAGATTCACTCGAGCAGCCGGTATATCTCTCTCCGATACACACTCCCATCTCCACCTGAGATTCACTCAACCAGCTGGTATATCTCTCTCCTGTACACCCTCTCATCTCCAACTGAGATTCACTCAACAAGCCGGTATATCTCTCCCCTGTACACCCCCTCATCTCCAGCTGAGATTCACTCTACTGGCCGGTATATCACTCTGCTGTACGCCCTCTCATTTCCAGCTGAGATTCACTCAGCCAGCCTGGTGTATCTCTCTGCTGTACGCCCACTCATCTCCATCTGAGATTCAATCAGCCAGCCAGTTTATCTCTCTCCTGTACACCCTCTCATCTCCAGCTGAGATTCACTCAGCAAGCCGGTGTATCTCTCTCCTGTACGCCCTCTCATCTCCAGCTGAGATTCACTCAGCCAGCCGGTGTATCTCTCTCCAGTACACCCTCTCATCTCCAGCTGAGATTCACTCAGCCAGCCGGTGTATCTCTCTCCTGTACGCCCTCTCATCTCCAGCTGAGATTCACTCAGGCAGCCTGTGTATCTCACTCCTGTACGCCCTCTCATCTCCAGCCGAGATTCACTCAGCCAGCCGGTGTATCTCTCTCCTGTACGCCCTCTCATCTCCAGCTGAGATTCACTCAGCCAGCCGGTGTATCACTCTCCTGTATGCCCTCTGATCTCCAGCTGAGATTCACTCAGCCAGCCGGTGTATCTCTCTCCTGTACACCCTCTCATGTCCAGCTGAGATTCACTCAGCCAGACGGTGTATCTCTCTCCTGTACGCCCTCTCCTCTCCACCTGAGATTCACTCAACCAGCCGGTGTACCTCTCTCCTGTACGCCCTCTCCTCTCCACCTGAGATTCACTCAACCAGCCGGTGTATCTGTCACCTGAACACCCTCTCATCTCCACCTGAGATTCACTCAACCAGCCGGTGTATCTCTCTCCTGTACGCCCTCTCATCTCCACCTGAGATTCCCTCAACCAGCCGGTGTATCTCTCTCCTGTACGCCCTCTCATCTCCACCTGAGATTCACTCAAACAGACGGTGAATCTCTCTCCTGTACGCCCTCTCATCTCCACCTGAGATTCACTCGACCAGCCGGTGTATCTCTCTCCTGTACGCCCTTTCATCTCCACCCGAGATTCACTCAACCAGCCGGTGTATCTCTCTACTGTACGCCCTCTCATCTCCACCCGAGATTCACTCAACCAGCCGGTGTATCTCTCTCCTGCACGCCCTCTCATCTCCACCTGAGATTTACTCGACCAGCCGGTACATCTCTCTCCTGTACGCCCTCTCATCTCCACCTGAGATTCACTTGACCAGCCGGTATATCTCTCTCCGGTACGCCGTCTCATCTCCACCTGAGATTCACTCGAGCAGCCGGTATATCTCACTCCTGTACACACTCTCATCTCTACCTGAGATTCACTCGACCAGCCGGTATATCTCTCTCCGATACACACTCCCATCTCCACCTGAGATTCACTCAACAAGCCGGTATATCTCTCCCCTGTACACCCCCTCATCTCCAGCTGAGATTCACTCTACTAGCCGGTATATCACTCTGCTGTACGCCCTCTCATTTCCAGCTGAGATTCACTCAGCCAGCCTGGTGTATCTCTCTGCTGTACGCCCTCTCATCTCCAGCTGAGATTCAATCAGCCAGCCAGTTTATCTCTCTCCTGTACGCCCTCTCATCTCCAGCTGAGATTCACTCAGCCAGCCAGTGTATCTCTCTCCTGTACGCCCTCTCATCTCCAGCTGAGATTCACTCAGCCAGCCGGTGTATCTCTCCCCTGTACACCCCCTCATCTCCAGCTGAGATTCACTCTGCTGGCCGGTATATCACTCTGCTGTACGCCCTTTCATCTCCACCCGAGATTCACTCAACCAGCCGGTGTATCTCTCTACTGTACGCCCTCTCATCTCCACCCGAGATTCACTCAACCAGCCGGTGCATCTCTCTCCTGCACGCCCTCTCATCTCCATCTGAGATTTACTCGACCAGCCGGTACATCTCTCTCCTGTACGCCCTCTCATCTCCACCTGAGATTCACTTGACCAGCCGGTATATCTCTCTCCGGTACGCCCTCTCATCTCCACCTGAGATTCACTCGAGCAGCCGGTATATCTCTCTCCGATACACACTCCCATCTCCACCTGAGATTCACTCAGCCAGCCGGTGTATCTCTCTCCAGTACACCCTCTCATCTCCAGCTGAGATTCACTCAGCCAGCCGGTGTATCTCTCTCCTGTACGCCCTCTCATCTCCAGCTGAGATTCACTCAGGCAGCCTGTGTATCTCACTCCTGTACGCCCTCTCATCTCCAGCCGAGATTCACTCAGCCAGCCGGTGTATCTCTCTCCTGTACGCCCTCTCATCTCCAGCTGAGATTCACTCAGCCAGCCGGTGTATCACTCTCCTGTATGCCCTCTGATCTCCAGCTGAGATTCACTCAGCCAGCCGGTGTATCTCTCTCCTGTACACCCTCTCATGTCCAGCTGAGATTCACTCAGCCAGACGGTGTATCTCTCTCCTGTACGCCCTCTCCTCTCCACCTGAGATTCACTCAACCAGCCGGTGTACCTCTCTCCTGTACGCCCTCTCCTCTCCACCTGAGATTCACTCAACCAGCCGGTGTATCTGTCACCTGAACACCCTCTCATCTCCACCTGAGATTCACTCAACCAGCCGGTGTATCTCTCTCCTGTACGCCCTCTCATCTCCACCTGAGATTCCCTCAACCAGCCGGTGTATCTCTCTCCTGTACGCCCTCTCATCTCCACCTGAGATTCACTCAAACAGACGGTGAATCTCTCTCCTGTACGCCCTCTCATCTCCACCTGAGATTCACTCGACCAGCCGGTGTATCTCTCTCCTGTACGCCCTTTCATCTCCACCCGAGATTCACTCAACCAGCCGGTGTATCTCTCTACTGTACGCCCTCTCATCTCCACCCGAGATTCACTCAACCAGCCGGTGTATCTCTCTCCTGCACGCCCTCTCATCTCCACCTGAGATTTACTCGACCAGCCGGTACATCTCTCTCCTGTACGCCCTCTCATCTCCACCTGAGATTCACTTGACCAGCCGGTATATCTCTCTCCGGTACGCCGTCTCATCTCCACCTGAGATTCACTCGAGCAGCCGGTATATCTCACTCCTGTACACACTCTCATCTCTACCTGAGATTCACTCGACCAGCCGGTATATCTCTCTCCGATACACACTCCCATCTCCACCTGAGATTCACTCAACCAGCTGGTATATCTCTCTCCTGTACACCCTCTCATCTCCAACTGAGATTCACTCAACAAGCCGGTATATCTCTCCCCTGTACACCCCCTCATCTCCAGCTGAGATTCACTCTACTAGCCGGTATATCACTCTGCTGTACGCCCTCTCATTTCCAGCTGAGATTTACTCAGCCAGCCTGGTGTATCTCTCTGCTGTACGCCCTCTCATCTCCAGCTGAGATTCAATCAGCCAGCCAGTTTATCTCTCTCCTGTACGCCCTCTCATCTCCAGCTGAGATTCACTCAGCCAGCCGGTGTATCTCTCTCCTGTACGCCCTCTCATCTCCAGCTGAGATTCACTCAGCCAGCCGGTGTATCTCTCCCCTGTACACCCCCTCATCTCCAGCTGAGATTCACTCTACTGGCCGGTATATCACTCTGCTGTACGCCCTCTCATTTCCAGCTGAGATTCACTCAGCCAGCCTGGTGTATCTCTCTGCTGTACGCCCTCTCATCTCCACCTGAGATTCACTCAAACAGACGGTGAATCTCTCTCCTGTATGCCCTCTCATCTCCACCTGAGATTCACTCAAACAGACGGTGAATCTCTCTCCTGTACGGCCTCTCATCTCCACCTGAGATTCACTCGACCAGCCGGTGTATCTCTCTCCTGTACGCCCTTTCATCTCCACCCGAGATTCACTCAACCAGCCGGTGTATCACTCTACTGTACGCCCTCTCATCTCCACCCGAGATTCACTCAACCAGCCGGTGCATCTCTCTCCTGCACGCCCTCTCATCTCCACCTGAGATTTACTCGACCAGCCGGTACATCTCTCTCCTGTACGCCCTCTCATCTCCACCTGAGATTCACTTGACCAGCCGGTATATCTCTCTCCGGTACGCCCTCTCATCTCCACCTGAGATTCACTCGAGCAGCCGGTATATCTCTCTCCGATACACACTCCCATCTCCACCTGAGATTCACTCAGCCAGCCGGTGTATCTCTCTCCAGTACACCCTCTCATCTCCAGCTGAGATTCACTCAGCCAGCCGGTGTATCTCTCTCCTGTACGCCCTCTCATCTCCAGCTGAGATTCACTCAGGCAGCCTGTGTATCTCACTCCTGTACGCCCTCTCATCTCCAGCCGAGATTCACTCAGCCAGCCGGTGTATCTCTCTCCTGTACGCCCTCTCATCTCCAGCTGAGATTCACTCAGCCAGCCGGTGTATCACTCTCCTGTATGCCCTCTGATCTCCAGCTGAGATTCACTCAGCCAGCCGGTGTATCTCTCTCCTGTACACCCTCTCATGTCCAGCTGAGATTCACTCAGCCAGACGGTGTATCTCTCTCCTGTACGCCCTCTCCTCTCCACCTGAGATTCACTCAACCAGCCGGTGTACCTCTCTCCTGTACGCCCTCTCCTCTCCACCTGAGATTCACTCAACCAGCCGGTGTATCTGTCACCTGAACACCCTCTCATCTCCACCTGAGATTCACTCAACCAGCCGGTGTATCTCTCTCCTGTACGCCCTCTCATCTCCACCTGAGATTCCCTCAACCAGCCGGTGTATCTCTCTCCTGTACGCCCTCTCATCTCCACCTGAGATTCACTCAAACAGACGGTGAATCTCTCTCCTGTACGCCCTCTCATCTCCACCTGAGATTCACTCAAACAGACGGTGAATCTCTCTCCTGTACGCCCTCTCATCTCCACCTGAGATTCACTCGACCAGCCGGTGTATCTCTCTCCTGTACGCCCTTTCATCTCCACCCGAGATTCACTCAACCAGCCGGTGTATCTCTCTCCTGCACGCCCTCTCATCTCCACCTGAGATTTACTCGACCAGCCGGTACATCTCTCTCCTGTACGCCCTCTCATCTCCACCTGAGATTCACTTGACCAGCCGGTATATCTCTCTCCGGTACGCCGTCTCATCTCCACCTGAGATTCACTCGAGCAGCCGGTATATCTCACTCCTGTACACACTCTCATCTCTACCTGAGATTCACTCGACCAGCCGGTATATCTCTCTCCGATACACACTCCCATCTCCACCTGAGATTCACTCAACCAGCTGGTATATCTCTCTCCTGTACACCCTCTCATCTCCAACTGAGATTCACTCAACAAGCCGGTATATCTCTCCCCTGTACACCCCCTCATCTCCAGCTGAGATTCACTCTACTAGCCGGTATATCACTCTGCTGTACGCCCTCTCATTTCCAGCTGAGATTTACTCAGCCAGCCTGGTGTATCTCTCTGCTGTACGCCCTCTCATCTCCAGCTGAGATTCAATCAGCCAGCCAGTTTATCTCTCTCCTGTACGCCCTCTCATCTCCAGCTGAGATTCACTCAGCCAGCCGGTGTATCTCTCTCCTGTACGCCCTCTCATCTCCAGCTGAGATTCACTCAGCCAGCCGGTGTATCTCTCCCCTGTACACCCCCTCATCTCCAGCTGAGATTCACTCTACTGGCCGGTATATCACTCTGCTGTACGCCCTCTCATTTCCAGCTGAGATTCACTCAGCCAGCCTGGTGTATCTCTCTGCTGTACGCCCTCTCATCTCCACCTGAGATTCACTCAAACAGACGGTGAATCTCTCTCCTGTATGCCCTCTCATCTCCACCTGAGATTCACTCAAACAGACGGTGAATCTCTCTCCTGTACGGCCTCTCATCTCCACCTGAGATTCACTCGACCAGCCGGTGTATCTCTCTCCTGTACGCCCTTTCATCTCCACCCGAGATTCACTCAACCAGCCGGTGTATCTCTCTACTGTACGCCCTCTCATCTCCACCCGAGATTCACTCAACCAGCCGGTGCATCTCTCTCCTGCACGCCCTCTCATCTCCACCTGAGATTTACTCGACCAGCCGGTACATCTCTCTCCTGTACGCCCTCTCATCTCCACCTGAGATTCACTTGACCAGCCGGTATATCTCTCTCCGGTACGCCCTCTCATCTCCACCTGAGATTCACTCGAGCAGCCGGTATATCTCTCTCCGATACACACTCCCATCTCCACCTGAGATTCACTCAACCAGCTGGTATATCTCTCTCCTGTACACCCTCTCATCTCCAACTGAGATTCACTCAACAAGCCGGTATATCTCTCCCCTGTACACCCCCTCATCTCCAGCTGAGATTCACTCTACTGGCCGGTATATCACTCTGCTGTACGCCCTCTCATTTCCAGCTGAGATTCACTCAGCCAGCCTGGTGTATCTCTCTGCTGTACGCCCACTCATCTCCATCTGAGATTCAATCAGCCAGCCAGTTTATCTCTCTCCTGTACGCCCTCTCATCTCCAGCTGAGATTCACTCAGCCAGCCGGTGTATCTCTCTCCTGTACACCCTCTCATCTCCAGCTGAGATTCACTCAGCCAGCCGGTGTATCTCTCTCCTGTACGCCCTCTCATCTCCAGCTGAGATTCACTCAACCAGCTGGTATATGTCTCTCCTGTACACCCTCTCATCTCCAACTGAGATTCACTCAACAAGCCGGTATATCTCTCCCCTGTACAACCCCTCATCTCCAGCTGAGATTCACTCTACTAGCCGGTATATCACTCTGCTGTACGCCCTCTCATCTCCAGCCGAGATTCACTCAGCCAGCCGGTGTATCTCTCTCCTGTACGCCCTCTCATCTCCAGCTGAGATTCACTCAGCCAGCCGGTGTATCACTCTCCTGTATGCTCTCTGATCTCCAGCTGAGATTCACTCAGCCAGCCGGTGTATCTCTCTCCTGTACACCCTCTCATGTCCAGCTGAGATTCACTCAGCCAGACGGTGTATCTCTCTCCTGTACGCCCTCTCCTCTCCACCTGAGATTCACTCAACCAGCCGGTGTATCTCTCTCCTGTACGCCCTCTCCTCTCCACCTGAGATTCACTCAACCAGCCGGTGTATCTGTCACCTGAACACCCTCTCATCTCCACCTGAGATTCACTCAACCAGCCGGTGTATCTCTCTCCTGTACGCCCTCTCATCTCCACCTGAGATTCCCTCAACCAGCCGGTGTATCTCTCTCCTGTACGCCCTCTCATCTCCACCTGAGATTCACTCAAACAGACGGTGAATCTCTCTCCTGTACGCCCTCTCATCTCCACCTGAGATTCACTCGACCAGCCGGTGTATCTCTCTCCTGTACGCCCTTTCATCTCCACCCGAGATTCACTCAACCAGCCGGTGTATCTCTCTCCTGCACGCCCTCTCATCTCCACCTGAGATTTACTCGACCAGCCGGTACATCTCTCTCCTGTACGCCCTCTCATCTCCACCTGAGATTCACTTGACCAGCCGGTATATCTCTCTCCGGTACGCCGTCTCATCTCCACCTGAGATTCACTCAGCAGCCGGTATATCTCACTCCTGTACACACTCTCATCTCTACCTGAGATTCACTCGACCAGCCGGTATATCTCTCTCCGATACACACTCCCATCTCCACCTGAGATTCACTCAACCAGCTGGTATATCTCTCTCCTGTACACCCTCTCATCTCCAACTGAGATTCACTCAACAAGCCGCTATATCTCTCCCCTGTACACCCCCTCATCTCCAGCTGAGATTCACTCTACTAGCCGGTATATCACTCTGCTGTACGCACTCTCATTTCCAGCTGAGATTCACTCAGCCAGCCTGGTGTATCTCTCTGCTGTACGCCCTCTCATCTCCAGCTGAGATTCAATCAGCCAGCCAGTTTATCTCTCTCCTGTACGCCCTCTCATCTCCAGCTGAGATTCACTCAGCCAGCCGGTGTATCTCTCTCCTGTACGCCCTCTCATCTCCAGCTGAGATTCACTCAGCCAGCCGGTGTATCTCTCTCCTGTACACCCTCTCATCTCCAGCTGAGATTCACTCAGCCAGCCGGTGTATCTCTCTCCTGTACGCCCTCTCATCTCCAGCTGAGATTCACTCAACCAGCTGGTATATGTCTCTCCTGTACACCCTCTCATCTCCAACTGAGATTCACTCAACAAGCCGGTATATCTCTCCCCTGTACAACCCCTCATCTCCAGCTGAGATTCACTCTACTAGCCGGTATATCACTCTGCTGTACGCCCTCTCATCTCCAGCCGAGATTCACTCAGCCAGCCGGTGTATCTCTCTCCTGTACGCCCTCTCATCTCCAGCTGAGATTCACTCAGCCAGCCGGTGTATCACTCTCCTGTATGCTCTCTGATCTCCAGCTGAGATTCACTCAGCCAGCCGGTGTATCTCTCTCCTGTACACCCTCTCATGTCCAGCTGAGATTCACTCAGCCAGACGGTGTATCTCTCTCCTGTACGCCCTCTCCTCTCCACCTGAGATTCACTCAACCAGCCGGTGTATCTCTCTCCTGTACGCCCTCTCCTCTCCACCTGAGATTCACTCAACCAGCCGGTGTATCTGTCACCTGAACACCCTCTCATCTCCACCTGAGATTCACTCAACCAGCCGGTGTATCTCTCTCCTGTACGCCCTCTCATCTCCACCTGAGATTCCCTCAACCAGCCGGTGTATCTCTCTCCTGTACGCCCTCTCATCTCCACCTGAGATTCACTCAAACAGACGGTGAATCTCTCTCCTGTACGCCCTCTCATCTCCACCTGAGATTCACTCGACCAGCCGGTGTATCTCTCTCCTGTACGCCCTTTCATCTCCACCCGAGATTCACTCAACCAGCCGGTGTATCTCTCTCCTGCACGCCCTCTCATCTCCACCTGAGATTTACTCGACCAGCCGGTACATCTCTCTCCTGTACGCCCTCTCATCTCCACCTGAGATTCACTTGACCAGCCGGTATATCTCTCTCCGGTACGCCGTCTCATCTCCACCTGAGATTCACTCGAGCAGCCGGTATATCTCACTCCTGTACACACTCTCATCTCTACCTGAGATTCACTCGACCAGCCGGTATATCTCTCTCCGATACACACTCCCATCTCCACCTGAGATTCACTCAACCAGCTGGTATATCTCTCTCCTGTACACCCTCTCATCTCCAACTGAGATTCACTCAACAAGCCGGTATATCTCTCCCCTGTACACCCCGTCATCTCCAGCTGAGATTCACTCTACTAGCCGGTATATCACTCTGCTGTACGCCCTCTCATTTCCAGCTGAGATTTACTCAGCCAGCCTGGTGTATCTCTCTGCTGTACGCCCTCTCATCTCCAGCTGAGATTCAATCAGCCAGCCAGTTTATCTCTCTCCTGTACGCCCTCTCATCTCCAGCTGAGATTCACTCAGCCAGCCGGTGTATCTCTCTCCTGTACGCCCTCTCATCTCCAGCTGAGATTCACTCAGCCAGCCGGTGTATCTCTCCCCTGTACACCCCCTCATCTCCAGCTGAGATTCACTCTACTGGCCGGTATATCACTCTGCTGTACGCCCTCTCATTTCCAGCTGAGATTCACTCAGCCAGCCTGGTGTATCTCTCTGCTGTACGCCCTCTCATCTCCACCTGAGATTCACTCAAACAGACGGTGAATCTCTCTCCTGTATGCCCACTCATCTCCACCTGAGATTCACTCAAACAGACGGTGAATCTCTCTCCTGTACGGCCTCTCATCTCCACCTGAGATTCACTCGACCAGCCGGTGTATCTCTCTCCTGTACGCCCTTTCATCTCCACCCGAGATTCACTCAACCAGCCGGTGTATCTCTCTACTGTACGCCCTCTCATCTCCACCTGAGATTCACTTGACCAGCCGGTATATCTCTCTCCGGTACGCCCTCTCATCTCCACCTGAGATTCACTCGAGCAGCCGGTATATCTCTCTCCGATACACACTCCCATCTCCACCTGAGATTCACTCAACCAGCTGGTATATCTCTCTCCTGTACACCCTCTCATCTCCAACTGAGATTCACTCAACAAGCCGGTATATCTCTCCCCTGTACACCCCCTCATCTCCAGCTGAGATTCACTCTACTGGCCGGTATATCACTCTGCTGTACGCCCTCTCATTTCCAGCTGAGATTCACTCAGCCAGCCTGGTGTATCTCTCTGCTGTACGCCCACTCATCTCCATCTGAGATTCAATCAGCCAGCCAGTTTATCTCTCTCCTGTACGCCCTCTCATCTCCAGCTGAGATTCACTCAGCAAGCCGGTGTATCTCTCTCCTGTACGCCCTCTCATCTCCAGCTGAGATTCACTCAGCCAGCCGGTGTATCTCTCTCCAGTACACCCTCTCATCTCCAGCTGAGATTCACTCAGCCAGCCGGTGTATCTCTCTCCTGTACGCCCTCTCATCTCCAGCTGAGATTCACTCAGGCAGCCTGTGTATCTCACTCCTGTACGCCCTCTCATCTCCAGCCGAGATTCACTCAGCCAGCCGGTGTATCTCTCTCCTGTACGCCCTCTCATCTCCAGCTGAGATTCACTCAGCCAGCCGGTGTATCACTCTCCTGTATGCCCTCTGATCTCCAGCTGAGATTCACTCAGCCAGCCGGTGTATCTCTCTCCTGTACACCCTCTCATGTCCAGCTGAGATTCACTCAGCCAGACGGTGTATCTCTCTCCTGTACGCCCTCTCCTCTCCACCTGAGATTCACTCAACCAGCCGGTGTACCTCTCTCCTGTACGCCCTCTCCTCTCCACCTGAGATTCACTCAACCAGCCGGTGTATCTGTCACCTGAACACCCTCTCATCTCCACCTGAGATTCACTCAACCAGCCGGTGTATCTCTCTCCTGTACGCCCTCTCATCTCCACCTGAGATTCCCTCAACCAGCCGGTGTATCTCTCTCCTGTACGCCCTCTCATCTCCACCTGAGATTCACTCAAACAGAGGGTGAATCTCTCTCCTGTACGCCCTCTCATCTCCACCTGAGATTCACTCGACCAGCCGGTGTATCTCTCTCCTGTACGCCCTTTCATCTCCACCCGAGATTCACTCAACCAGCCGGTGTATCTCTCTACTGTACGCCCTCTCATCTCCACCCGAGATTCACTCAACCAGCCGGTGTATCTCTCTCCTGCACGCCCTCTCATCTCCACCTGAGATTTACTCGACCAGCCGGTACATCTCTCTCCTGTACGCCCTCTCATCTCCACCTGAGATTCACTTGACCAGCCGGTATATCTCTCTCCGGTACGCCGTCTCATCTCCACCTGAGATTCACTCGAGCAGCCGGTATATCTCACTCCTGTACACACTCTCATCTCTACCTGAGATTCACACCACCAGCCGGTATATCTCTCTCCGATACACACTCCCATCTCCACCTGAGATTCACTCAACCAGCTGGTATATCTCTCTCCTGTACACCCTCTCATCTCCAACTGAGATTCACTCAACAAGCCGCTATATCTCTCCCCTGTACACCCCCTCATCTCCAGCTGAGATTCACTCTACTAGCCGGTATATCACTCTGCTGTACGCACTCTCATTTCCAGCTGAGATTCACTCAGCCAGCCTGGTGTATCTCTCTGCTGTACGCCCTCTCATCTCCAGCTGAGATTCAATCAGCCAGCCAGTTTATCTCTCTCCTGTACGCCCTCTCATCTCCAGCTGAGATTCACTCAGCCAGCCGGTGTATCTCTCTCCTGTACGCCCTCTCATCTCCAGCTGAGATTCACTCAGCCAGCCGGTGTATCTCTCTCCTGTACACCCTCTCATCTCCAGCTGAGATTCACTCAGCCAGCCGGTGTATCTCTCTCCTGTACGCCCTCTCATCTCCAGCTGAGATTCACTCAACCAGCTGGTATATGTCTCTCCTGTACACCCTCTCATCTCCAACTGAGATTCACTCAACAAGCCGGTATATCTCTCCCCTGTACAACCCCTCATCTCCAGCTGAGATTCACTCTACTAGCCGGTATATCACTCTGCTGTACGCCCTCTCATCTCCAGCCGAGATTCACTCAGCCAGCCGGTGTATCTCTCTCCTGTACGCCCTCTCATCTCCAGCTGAGATTCACTCAGCCAGCCGGTGTATCACTCTCCTGTATGCTCTCTGATCTCCAGCTGAGATTCACTCAGCCAGCCGGTGTATCTCTCTCCTGTACACCCTCTCATGTCCAGCTGAGATTCACTCAGCCAGACGGTGTATCTCTCTCCTGTACGCCCTCTCCTCTCCACCTGAGATTCACTCAACCAGCCGGTGTATCTCTCTCCTGTACGCCCTCTCCTCTCCACCTGAGATTCACTCAACCAGCCGGTGTATCTGTCACCTGAACACCCTCTCATCTCCACCTGAGATTCACTCAACCAGCCGGTGTATCTCTCTCCTGTACGCCCTCTCATCTCCACCTGAGATTCCCTCAACCAGCCGGTGTATCTCTCTCCTGTACGCCCTCTCATCTCCACCTGAGATTCACTCAAACAGACGGTGAATCTCTCTCCTGTACGCCCTCTCATCTCCACCTGAGATTCACTCGACCAGCCGGTGTATCTCTCTCCTGTACGCCCTTTCATCTCCACCCGAGATTCACTCAACCAGCCGGTGTATCTCTCTCCTGCACGCCCTCTCATCTCCACCTGAGATTTACTCGACCAGCCGGTACATCTCTCTCCTGTACGCCCTCTCATCTCCACCTGAGATTCACTTGACCAGCCGGTATATCTCTCTCCGGTACGCCGTCTCATCTCCACCTGAGATTCACTCGAGCAGCCGGTATATCTCACTCCTGTACACACTCTCATCTCTACCTGAGATTCACTCGACCAGCCGGTATATCTCTCTCCGATACACACTCCCATCTCCAACTGAGATTCACTCAACAAGCCGGTATATCTCTCCACTGTACACCCCCTCATCTCCAGCTGAGATTCACTCTACTAGCCGGTATATCACTCTGCTGTACGCCCTCTCATTTCCAGCTGAGATTTACTCAGCCAGCCTGGTGTATCTCTCTGCTGTACGCCCTCTCATCTCCAGCTGAGATTCAATCAGCCAGCCAGTTTATCTCTCTCCTGTACGCCCTCTCATCTCCAGCTGAGATTCACTCAGCCAGCCGGTGTATCTCTCCCCTGTACACCCCCTCATCTCCAGCTGAGATTCACTCTACTGGCCGGTATATCACTCTGCTGTACGCCCTCTCATTTCCAGCTGAGATTCACTCAGCCAGCCTGGTGTATCTCTCTGCTGTACGCCCTCTCATCTCCACCTGAGATTCACTCAAACAGACGGTGAATCTCTCTCCTGTATGCCCTCTCATCTCCACCTGAGATTCACTCAAACAGACGGTGAATCTCTCTCCTGTACGGCCTCTCATCTCCACCTGAGATTCACTCGACCAGCCGGTGTATCTCTCTCCTGTACGCCCTTTCATCTCCACCCGAGATTCACTCAACCAGCCGGTGTATCTCTCTACTGTACGCCCTCTCATCTCCACCTGAGATTCACTTGACCAGCCGGTATATCTCTCTCCGGTACGCCCTCTCATCTCCACCTGAGATTCACTCGAGCAGCCGGTATATCTCTCTCCGATACACACTCCCATCTCCACCTGAGATTCACTCAACCAGCTGGTATATCTCTCTCCTGTACACCCTCTCATCTCCAACTGAGATTCACTCAACAAGCCGGTATATCTCTCCCCTGTACACCCCCTCATCTCCAGCTGAGATTCACTCTACTAGCCGGTATATCACTCTGCTGTACGCCCTCTCATTTCCAGCTGAGATTTACTCAGCCAGCCTGGTGTATCTCTCTGCTGTACGCCCTCTCATCTCCAGCTGAGATTCAATCAGCCAGCCAGTTTATCTCTCTCCTGTACGCCCTCTCATCTCCAGCTGAGATTCACTCAGCCAGCCGGTGTATCTCTCTCCTGTACGCCCTCTCATCTCCAGCTGAGATTCACTCAGCCAGCCGGTGTATCTCTCCCCTGTACACCCCCTCATCTCCAGCTGAGATTCACTCTACTGGCCGGTATATCACTCTGCTGTACGCCCTCTCATTTCCAGCTGAGATTCACTCAGCCAGCCTGGTGTATCTCTCTGCTGTACGCCCTCTCATCTCCACCTGAGATTCACTCAAACAGACGGTGAATCTCTCTCCTGTATGCCCTCTCATCTCCACCTGAGATTCACTCAAACAGACGGTGAATCTCTCTCCTGTACGGCCTCTCATCTCCACCTGAGATTCACTCGACCAGCCGGTGTATCTCTCTCCTGTACGCCCTTTCATCTCCACCCGAGATTCACTCAACCAGCCGGTGTATCACTCTACTGTACGCCCTCTCATCTCCACCCGAGATTCACTCAACCAGCCGGTGCATCTCTCTCCTGCACGCCCTCTCATCTCCACCTGAGATTTACTCGACCAGCCGGTACATCTCTCTCCTGTACGCCCTCTCATCTCCACCTGAGATTCACTTGACCAGCCGGTATATCTCTCTCCGGTACGCCCCCTCATCTCCACCTGAGATTCACTCGAGCAGCCGGTATATCTCTCTCCGATACACACTCCCATCTCCACCTGAGATTCACTCAGCCAGCCGGTGTATCTCTCTCCAGTACACCCTCTCATCTCCAGCTGAGATTCACTCAGCCAGCCGGTGTATCTCTCTCCTGTACGCCCTCTCATCTCCAGCTGAGATTCACTCAGGCAGCCTGTGTATCTCACTCCTGTACGCCCTCTCATCTCCAGCCGAGATTCACTCAGCCAGCCGGTGTATCTCTCTCCTGTACGCCCTCTCATCTCCAGCTGAGATTCACTCAGCCAGCCGGTGTATCACTCTCCTGTATGCCCTCTGATCTCCAGCTGAGATTCACTCAGCCAGCCGGTGTATCTCTCTCCTGTACACCCTCTCATGTCCAGCTGAGATTCACTCAGCCAGACGGTGTATCTCTCTCCTGTACGCCCTCTCCTCTCCACCTGAGATTCACTCAACCAGCCGGTGTACCTCTCTCCTGTAAGCCCTCTCCTCTCCACCTGAGATTCACTCAACCAGCCGGTGTATCTGTCACCTGAACACCCTCTCATCTCCACCTGAGATTCACTCAACCAGCCGGTGTATCTCTCTCCTGTACGCCCTCTCATCTCCACCTGAGATTCCCTCAACCAGCCGGTGTATCTCTCTCCTGTACGCCCTCTCATCTCCACCTGAGATTCACTCAAACAGACGGTGAATCTCTCTCCTGTACGCCCTCTCATCTCCACCTGAGATTCACTCGACCAGCCGGTGTATCTCTCTCCTGTACGCCCTTTCATCTCCACCCGAGATTCACTCAACCAGCCGGTGTATCTCTCTCCTGCACGCCCTCTCATCTCCACCTGAGATTTACTCGACCAGCCGGTACATCTCTCTCCTGTACGCCCTCTCATCTCCACCTGAGATTCACTTGACCAGCCGGTATATCTCTCTCCGGTACGCCGTCTCATCTCCACCTGAGATTCACTCGAGCAGCCGGTATATCTCACTCCTGTACACACTCTCATCTCTACCTGAGATTCACTCGACCAGCCGGTATATCTCTCTCCGATACACACTCCCATCTCCACCTGAGATTCACTCAACCAGCTGGTATATCTCTCTCCTGTACACCCTCTCATCTCCAACTGAGATTCACTCAACAAGCCGGTATATCTCTCCCCTGTACACCCCCTCATCTCCAGCTGAGATTCACTCTACTAGCCGGTATATCACTCTGCTGTACGCCCTCTCATTTCCAGCTGAGATTTACTCAGCCAGCCTGGTGTATCTCTCTGCTGTACGCCCTCTCATCTCCAGCTGAGATTCAATCAGCCAGCCAGTTTATCTCTCTCCTGTACGCCCTCTCATCTCCAGCTGAGATTCACTCAGCCAGCCGGTGTATCTCTCTCCTGTACGCCCTCTCATCTCCAGCTGAGATTCACTCAGCCAGCCGGTGTATCTCTCCCCTGTACACCCCCTCATCTCCAGCTGAGATTCACTCTACTGGCCGGTATATCACTCTGCTGTACGCCCTCTCATTTCCAGCTGAGATTCACTCAGCCAGCCTGGTGTATCTCTCTGCTGTACGCCCTCTCATCTCCACCTGAGATTCACTCAAACAGACGGTGAATCTCTCTCCTGTATGCCCTCTCATCTCCACCTGAGATTCACTCAAACAGACGGTGAATCTCTCTCCTGTACGGCCTCTCATCTCCTTCTGAGATTCACTCGACCAGCCGGTGTATCTCTCTCCTGTACGCCCTTTCATCTCCACCCGAGATTCACTCAACCAGCCGGTGTATCTCTCTACTGTACGCCCTCTCATCTCCACCCGAGATTCACTCAACCAGCCGGTGCATCTCTCTCCTGCACGCCCTCTCATCTCCACCTGAGATTTACTCGACCAGCCGGTACATCTCTCTCCTGTACGCCCTCTCATCTCCACCTGAGATTCACTTGACCAGCCGGTATATCTCTCTCCGGTACGCCCCCTCATCTCCACCTGAGATTCACTCGAGCAGCCGGTATATCTCTCTCCGATACACACTCCCATCTCCACCTGAGATTCACTCAACCAGCTGGTATATCTCTCTCCTGTACACCCTCTCATCTCCAACTGAGATTCACTCAACAAGCCGGTATATCTCTCCCCTGTACACCCCCTCATCTCCAGCTGAGATTCACTCTACTGGCCGGTATATCACTCTGCTGTACGCCCTCTCATTTCCAGCTGAGATTCACTCAGCCAGCCTGGTGTATCTCTCTGCTGTACGCCCACTCATCTCCATCTGAGATTCAATCAGCCAGCCAGTTTATCTCTCTCCTGTACGCCCTCTCATCTCCAGCTGAGATTCACTCAGCAAGCCGGTGTATCTCTCTCCTGTACGCCCTCTCATCTCCAGCTGAGATTCACTCAGCCAGCCGGTGTATCTCTCTCCAGTACACCCTCTCATCTCCAGCTGAGATTCACTCAGCCAGCCGGTGTATCTCTCTCCTGTACGCCCTCTCATCTCCAGCTGAGATTCACTCAGCCAGCCGGTGTATCTCTCTCCTGTACGCCCTCTCATCTCCAGCTGAGATTCACTCAGCCAGCCGGTGTATCACTCTCCTGTATGCCCTCTGATCTCCAGCTGAGATTCACTCAGCCAGCCGGTGTATCTCTCTCCTGTACACCCTCTCATGTCCAGCTGAGATTCACTCAGCCAGACGGTGTATCTCTCTCCTGTACGCCCTCTCCTCTCCACCTGAGATTCACTCAACCAGCCGGTGTACCTCTCTCCTGTACGCCCTCTCCTCTCCACCTGAGATTCACTCAACCAGCCGGTGTATCTGTCACCTGAACACCCTCTCATCTCCACCTGAGATTCACTCAACCAGCCGGTGTATCTCTCTCCTGTACGCCCTCTCATCTCCACCTGAGATTCCCTCAACCAGCCGGTGTATCTCTCTCCTGTACGCCCTCTCATCTCCACCTGAGATTCACTCAAACAGAGGGTGAATCTCTCTCCTGTACGCCCTCTCATCTCCACCTGAGATTCACTCGACCAGCCGGTGTATCTCTCTCCTGTACGCCCTTTCATCTCCACCCGAGATTCACTCAACCAGCCGGTGTATCTCTCTACTGTACGCCCTCTCATCTCCACCCGAGATTCACTCAACCAGCCGGTGTATCTCTCTCCTGCACGCCCTCTCATCTCCACCTGAGATTTACTCGACCAGCCGGTACATCTCTCTCCTGTACGCCCTCTCATCTCCACCTGAGATTCACTTGACCAGCCGGTATATCT
The DNA here is from genome assembly GCF_030028105.1 of Mobula birostris. Lineage (NCBI taxonomy): Eukaryota > Metazoa > Chordata > Chondrichthyes > Myliobatiformes > Myliobatidae > Mobula > Mobula birostris. The sequence goes on along the minus strand of NW_027274463.1, from coordinate 45,285 downwards.
CTCTCCGTTACGCCGTCTCATCTCCACCTGAGATTCACTCGAGCAGCCGGTATATCTCACTCCTGTACACACTCTCATCTCTACCTGAGATTCACTCGACCAGCCGGTATATCTCTCTCCGATACACACTCCCATCTCCACCTGAGATTCACTCAACCAGCTGGTATATCTCTCTCCTGTACACCCTCTCATCTCCAACTGAGATTCACTCAACAAGCCGGTATATCTCTCCCCTGTACACCCCCTCATCTCCAGCTGAGATTCACTCTACTAGCCGGTATATCACTCTGCTGTACGCCCTCTCATTTCCAGCTGAGATTCAATCAGCCAGCCAGTTTATCTCTCTCCTGTACGCCCTCTCATCTCCAGCTGAGATTCACTCAGCCAGCCGGTGTATCTCTCTCCTGTACGCCCTCTCATCTCCAGCTGAGATTCACTCAGCCAGCCGGTGTATCTCTCCCCTGTACACCCCCTCATCTCCAGCTGAGATTCACTCTACTGGCCGGTATATCACTCTGTTGTACGCCCTCTCATTTCCAGCTGAGATTCACTCAGCCAGCCTGGTGTATCTCTCTGCTGTACGCCCTCTCATCTCCACCTGAGATTCACTCAAACAGACGGTGAAACTCTCTCCTGTATGCCCTCTCATCTCCACCTGAGATTCACTCGACCAGCCGGTGTATCTCTCTCCTGTACGCCCTTTCATCTCCACCCGAGATTCACTCAACCAGCCGGTGTATCTCTCTCCTGTACGCCCTCTCATCTCCACCTGAGATTCCCTCAACCAGCCGGTGTATCTCTCTCCTGTACGCCCTCTCATCTCCACCTGAGATTCACTCAAACAGACGGTGAATCTCTCTCCTGTACGCCCTCTCATCTCCACCTGAGATTCACTCGACCAGCCGGTGTATCTCTCTCCTGTACGCCCTTTCATCTCCACCCGAGATTCACTCAACCAGCCGGTGTATCTCTCTACTGTACGCCCTCTCATCTCCACCCGAGATTCACTCAACCAGCCGGTGTATCTCTCTCCTGCACGCCCTCTCATCTCCACCTGAGATTTACTCGACCAGCCGGTACATCTCTCTCCTGTACGCCCTCTCATCTCCACCTGAGATTCACTTGACCAGCCGGTATATCTCTCTCCGGTACGCCGTCTCATCTCCACCTGAGATTCACTCGAGCAGCCGGTATATCTCACTCCTGTACACACTCTCATCTCTACCTGAGATTCACTCGACCAGCCGGTATATCTCTCTCCGATACACACTCCCATCTCCACCTGAGATTCACTCAACCAGCTGGTATATCTCTCTCCTGTACACCCTCTCATCTCCAACTGAGATTCACTCAACAAGCCGCTATATCTCTCCCCTGTACACCCCCTCATCTCCAGCTGAGATTCACTCTACTAGCCGGTATATCACTCTGCTGTACGCACTCTCATTTCCAGCTGAGATTCACTCAGCCAGCCTGGTGTATCTCTCTGCTGTACGCCCTCTCATCTCCAGCTGAGATTCAATCAGCCAGCCAGTTTATCTCTCTCCTGTACGCCCTCTCATCTCCAGCTGAGATTCACTCAGCCAGCCGGTGTATCTCTCTCCTGTACGCCCTCTCATCTCCAGCTGAGATTCACTCAGCCAGCCGGTGTATCTCTCTCCTGTACACCCTCTCATCTCCAGCTGAGATTCACTCAGCCAGCCGGTGTATCTCTCTCCTGTACGCCCTCTCATCTCCAGCTGAGATTCACTCAACCAGCTGGTATATGTCTCTCCTGTACACCCTCTCATCTCCAACTGAGATTCACTCAACAAGCCGGTATATCTCTCCCCTGTACAACCCCTCATCTCCAGCTGAGATTCACTCTACTAGCCGGTATATCACTCTGCTGTACGCCCTCACATCTCCAGCCGAGATTCACTCAGCCAGCCGGTGTATCTCTCTCCTGTACGCCCTCTCATCTCCAGCTGAGATTCACTCAGCCAGCCGGTGTATCACTCTCCTGTATGCTCTCTGATCTCCAGCTGAGATTCACTCAGCCAGCCGGTGTATCTCTCTCCTGTACACCCTCTCATGTCCAGCTGAGATTCACTCAGCCAGACGGTGTATCTCTCTCCTGTACGCCCTCTCCTCTCCACCTGAGATTCACTCAACCAGCCGGTGTATCTCTCTCCTGTACGCCCTCTCCTCTCCACCTGAGATTCACTCAACCAGCCGGTGTATCTGTCACCTGAACACCCTCTCATCTCCACCTGAGATTCACTCAACCAGCCGGTGTATCTCTCTCCTGTACGCCCTCTCATCTCCACCTGAGATTCCCTCAACCAGCCGGTGTATCTCTCTCCTGTACGCCCTCTCATCTCCACCTGAGATTCACTCAAACAGACGGTGAATCTCTCTCCTGTACGCCCTCTCATCTCCACCTGAGATTCACTCGACCAGCCGGTGTATCTCTCTCCTGTACGCCCTTTCATCTCCACCCGAGATTCACTCAACCAGCCGGTGTATCTCTCTCCTGCACGCCCTCTCATCTCCACCTGAGATTTACTCGACCAGCCGGTACATCTCTCTCCTGTACGCCCTCTCATCTCCACCTGAGATTCACTTGACCAGCCGGTATATCTCTCTCCGGTACGCCGTCTCATCTCCACCTGAGATTCACTCGAGCAGCCGGTATATCTCACTCCTGTACACACTCTCATCTCTACCTGAGATTCACTCGACCAGCCGGTATATCTCTCTCCGATACACACTCCCATCTCCACCTGAGATTCACTCAACCAGCTGGTATATCTCTCTCCTGTACACCCTCTCATCTCCAACTGAGATTCACTCAACAAGCCGCTATATCTCTCCCCTGTACACCCCCTCATCTCCAGCTGAGATTCACTCTACTAGCCGGTATATCACTCTGCTGTACGCACTCTCATTTCCAGCTGAGATTCACTCAGCCAGCCTGGTGTATCTCTCTGCTGTACGCCCTCTCATCTCCAGCTGAGATTCAATCAGCCAGCCAGTTTATCTCTCTCCTGTACGCCCTCTCATCTCCAGCTGAGATTCACTCAGCCAGCCGGTGTATCTCTCTCCTGTACGCCCTCTCATCTCCAGCTGAGATTCACTCAGCCAGCCGGTGTATCTCTCTCCTGTACACCCTCTCATCTCCAGCTGAGATTCACTCAGCCAGCCGGTGTATCTCTCTCCTGTACGCCCTCTCATCTCCAGCTGAGATTCACTCAACCAGCTGGTATATGTCTCTCCTGTACACCCTCTCATCTCCAACTGAGATTCACTCAACAAGCCGGTATATCTCTCCCCTGTACAACCCCTCATCTCCAGCTGAGATTCACTCTACTAGCCGGTATATCACTCTGCTGTACGCCCTCTCATCTCCAGCCGAGATTCACTCAGCCAGCCGGTGTATCTCTCTCCTGTACGCCCTCTCATCTCCAGCTGAGATTCACTCAGCCAGCCGGTGTATCACTCTCCTGTATGCTCTCTGATCTCCAGCTGAGATTCACTCAGCCAGCCGGTGTATCTCTCTCCTGTACACCCTCTCATGTCCAGCTGAGATTCACTCAGCCAGACGGTGTATCTCTCTCCTGTACGCCCTCTCCTCTCCACCTGAGATTCACTCAACCAGCCGGTGTATCTCTCTCCTGTACGCCCTCTCCTCTCCACCTGAGATTCACTCAACCAGCCGGTGTATCTGTCACCTGAACACCCTCTCATCTCCACCTGAGATTCACTCAACCAGCCGGTGTATCTCTCTCCTGTACGCCCTCTCATCTCCACCTGAGATTCCCTCAACCAGCCGGTGTATCTCTCTCCTGTACGCCCTCTCATCTCCACCTGAGATTCACTCAAACAGACGGTGAATCTCTCTCCTGTACGCCCTCTCATCTCCACCTGAGATTCACTCGACCAGCCGGTGTATCTCTCTCCTGTACGCCCTTTCATCTCCACCCGAGATTCACTCAACCAGCCGGTGTATCTCTCTCCTGCACGCCCTCTCATCTCCACCTGAGATTTACTCGACCAGCCGGTACATCTCTCTCCTGTACGCCCTCTCATCTCCACCTGAGATTCACTTGACCAGCCGGTATATCTCTCTCCGGTACGCCGTCTCATCTCCACCTGAGATTCACTCGAGCAGCCGGTATATCTCACTCCTGTACACACTCTCATCTCTACCTGAGATTCACTCGACCAGCCGGTATATCTCTCTCCGATACACACTCCCATCTCCACCTGAGATTCACTCAACCAGCTGGTATATCTCTCTCCTGTACACCCTCTCATCTCCAACTGAGATTCACTCAACAAGCCGGTATATCTCTCCCCTGTACACCCCCTCATCTCCAGCTGAGATTCACTCTACTAGCCGGTATATCACTCTGCTGTACGCCCTCTCATTTCCAGCTGAGATTTACTCAGCCAGCCTGGTGTATCTCTCTGCTGTACGCCCTCTCATCTCCAGCTGAGATTCAATCAGCCAGCCAGTTTATCTCTCTCCTGTACGCCCTCTCATCTCCAGCTGAGATTCACTCAGCCAGCCGGTGTATCTCTCTCCTGTACGCCCTCTCATCTCCAGCTGAGATTCACTCAGCCAGCCGGTGTATCTCTCCCCTGTACACCCCCTCATCTCCAGCTGAGATTCACTCTACTGGCCGGTATATCACTCTGCTGTACGCCCTCTCATTTCCAGCTGAGATTCACTCAGCCAGCCTGGTGTATCTCTCTGCTGTACGCCCTCTCATCTCCACCTGAGATTCACTCAAACAGACGGTGAATCTCTCTCCTGTATGCCCTCTCATCTCCACCTGAGATTCACTCAAACAGACGGTGAATCTCTCTCCTGTACGGCCTCTCATCTCCACCTGAGATTCACTCGACCAGCCGGTGTATCTCTCTCCTGTACGCCCTTTCATCTCCACCCGAGATTCACTCAACCAGCCGGTGTATCTCTCTACTGTACGCCCTCTCATCTCCACCTGAGATTCACTTGACCAGCCGGTATATCTCTCTCCGGTACGCCCTCTCATCTCCACCTGAGATTCACTCAACCAGCTGGTATATCTCTCTCCTGTACACCCTCTCATCTCCAACTGAGATTCACTCAACAAGCCGGTATATCTCTCCCCTGTACACCCCCTCATCTCCAGCTGAGATTCACTCTACTGGCCGGTATATCACTCTGCTGTACGCCCTCTCATTTCCAGCTGAGATTCACTCAGCCAGCCTGGTGTATCTCTCTGCTGTACGCCCACTCATCTCCATCTGAGATTCAATCAGCCAGCCAGTTTATCTCTCTCCTGTACGCCCTCTCATCTCCAGCTGAGATTCACTCAGCAAGCCGGTGTATCTCTCTCCTGTACGCCCTCTCATCTCCAGCTGAGATTCACTCAGCCAGCCGGTGTATCTCTCTCCAGTACACCCTCTCATCTCCAGCTGAGATTCACTCAGCCAGCCGGTGTATCTCTCTCCTGTACGCCCTCTCATCTCCAGCTGAGATTCACTCAGGCAGCCTGTGTATCTCACTCCTGTACGCCCTCTCATCTCCAGCCGAGATTCACTCAGCCAGCCGGTGTATCTCTCTCCTGTACGCCCTCTCATCTCCAGCTGAGATTCACTCAGCCAGCCGGTGTATCACTCTCCTGTATGCCCTCTGATCTCCAGCTGAGATTCACTCAGCCAGCCGGTGTATCTCTCTCCTGTACACCCTCTCATGTCCAGCTGAGATTCACTCAGCCAGACGGTGTATCTCTCTCCTGTACGCCCTCTCCTCTCCACCTGAGATTCACTCAACCAGCCGGTGTACCTCTCTCCTGTACGCCCTCTCCTCTCCACCTGAGATTCACTCAACCAGCCGGTGTATCTGTCACCTGAACACCCTCTCATCTCCACCTGAGATTCACTCAACCAGCCGGTGTATCTCTCTCTTGTACGCCCTCTCATCTCCACCTGAGATTCCCTCAACCAGCCGGTGTATCTCTCTCCTGTACGCCCTCTCATCTCCACCTGAGATTCACTCAAACAGAGGGTGAATCTCTCTCCTGTACGCCCTCTCATCTCCACCTGAGATTCACTCGACCAGCCGGTGTATCTCTCTCCTGTACGCCCTTTCATCTCCACCCGAGATTCACTCAACCAGCCGGTGTATCTCTCTACTGTACGCCCTCTCATCTCCACCCGAGATTCACTCAACCAGCCGGTGTATCTCTCTCCTGCACGCCCTCTCATCTCCACCTGAGATTTACTCGACCAGCCGGTACATCTCTCTCCTGTACGCCCTCTCATCTCCACCTGAGATTCACTTGACCAGCCGGTATATCTCTCTCCGGTACGCCGTCTCATCTCCACCTGAGATTCACTCGAGCAGCCGGTATATCTCACTCCTGTACACACTCTCATCTCTACCTGAGATTCACTCGACCAGCCGGTATATCTCTCTCCGATACACACTCCCATCTCCACCTGAGATTCACTCAACCAGCTGGTATATCTCTCTCCTGTACACCCTCTCATCTCCAACTGAGATTCACTCAACAAGCCGCTATATCTCTCCCCTGTACACCCCCTCATCTCCAGCTGAGATTCACTCTACTAGCCGGTATATCACTCTGCTGTACGCACTCTCATTTCCAGCTGAGATTCACTCAGCCAGCCTGGTGTATCTCTCTGCTGTACGCCCTCTCATCTCCAGCTGAGATTCAATCAGCCAGCCAGTTTATCTCTCTCCTGTACGCCCTCTCATCTCCAGCTGAGATTCACTCAGCCAGCCGGTGTATCTCTCTCCTGTACGCCCTCTCATCTCCAGCTGAGATTCACTCAGCCAGCCGGTGTATCTCTCTCCTGTACACCCTCTCATCTCCAGCTGAGATTCACTCAGCCAGCCGGTGTATCTCTCTCCTGTACGCCCTCTCATCTCCAGCTGAGATTCACTCAACCAGCTGGTATATGTCTCTCCTGTACACCCTCTCATCTCCAACTGAGATTCACTCAACAAGCCGGTATATCTCTCCCCTGTACAACCCCTCATCTCCAGCTGAGATTCACTCTACTAGCCGGTATATCACTCTGCTGTACGCCCTCTCATCTCCAGCCGAGATTCACTCAGCCAGCCGGTGTATCTCTCTCCTGTACGCCCTCTCATCTCCAGCTGAGATTCACTCAGCCAGCCGGTGTATCACTCTCCTGTATGCTCTCTGATCTCCAGCTGAGATTCACTCAGCCAGCCGGTGTATCTCTCTCCTGTACACCCTCTCATGTCCAGCTGAGATTCACTCAGCCAGACGGTGTATCTCTCTCCTGTACGCCCTCTCCTCTCCACCTGAGATTCACTCAACCAGCCGGTGTATCTCTCTCCTGTACGCCCTCTCCTCTCCACCTGAGATTCACTCAACCAGCCGGTGTATCTGTCACCTGAACACCCTCTCATCTCCACCTGAGATTCACTCAACCAGCCGGTGTATCTCTCTCCTTTACGCCCTCTCATCTCCACCTGAGATTCCCTCAACCAGCCGGTGTATCTCTCTCCTGTACGCCCTCTCATCTCCACCTGAGATTCACTCAAACAGACGGTGAATCTCTCTCCTGTACGCCCCTCTCATCTCCACCTGAGATTCACTCGACCAGCCGGTGTATCTCTCTCCTGTACGCCCTTTCATCTCCACCCGAGATTCACTCAACCAGCCGGTGTATCTCTCTCCTGCACGCCCTCTCATCTCCACCTGAGATTTACTCGACCAGCCGGTACATCTCTCTCCTGTACGCCCTCTCATCTCCACCTGAGATTCACTTGACCAGCCGGTATATCTCTCTCCGGTACGCCGTCTCATCTCCACCTGAGATTCACTCGAGCAGCCGGTATATCTCACTCCTGTACACACTCTCATCTCTACCTGAGATTCACTCGACCAGCCGGTATATCTCTCTCCGATACACACTCCATCTCCAACTGAGATTCACTCAACAAGCCGGTATATCTCTCCACTGTACACCCCCTCATCTCCAGCTGAGATTCACTCTACTAGCCGGTATATCACTCTGCTGTACGCCCTCTCATTTCCAGCTGAGATTTACTCAGCCAGCCTGGTGTATCTCTCTGCTGTACGCCCTCTCATCTCCAGCTGAGATTCAATCAGCCAGCCAGTTTATCTCTCTCCTGTACGCCCTCTCATCTCCAGCTGAGATTCACTCAGCCAGCCGGTGTATCTCTCTCCTGTACGCCCTCTCATCTCCAGCTGAGATTCACTCAGCCAGCCGGTGTATCTCTCCCCTGTACACCCCCTCATCTCCAGCTGAGATTCACTCTACTGGCCGGTATATCACTCTGCTGTACGCCCTCTCATTTCCAGCTGAGATTCACTCAGCCAGCCTGGTGTATCTCTCTGCTGTACGCCCTCTCATCTCCACCTGAGATTCACTCAAACAGACGGTGAATCTCTCTCCTGTATGCCCTCTCATCTCCACCTGAGATTCACTCAAACAGACGGTGAATCTCTCTCCTGTACAGCCTCTCATCTCCACCTGAGATTCACTCGACCAGCCGGTGTATCTCTCTCCTGTACGCCCTTTCATCTCCACCCGAGATTCACTCAACCAGCCGGTGTATCTCTCTACTGTACGCCCTCTCATCTCCACCTGAGATTCACTTGACCAGCCGGTATATCTCTCTCCGGTACGCCCTCTCATCTCCACCTGAGATTCACTCGAGCAGCCGGTATATCTCTCTCCGATACACACTCCCATCTCCACCTGAGATTCACTCAACCAGCTGGTATATCTCTCTCCTGTACACCCTCTCATCTCCAACTGAGATTCACTCAACAAGCCGGTATATCTCTCCCCTGTACACCCCCTCATCTCCAGCTGAGATTCACTCTACTGGCCGGTATATCACTCTGCTGTACGCCCTCTCATTTCCAGCTGAGATTCACTCAGCCAGCCTGGTGTATCTCTCTGCTGTACGCCCACTCATCTCCATCTGAGATTCAATCAGCCAGCCAGTTTATCTCTCTCCTGTACGCCCTCTCATCTCCAGCTGAGATTCACTCAGCAAGCCGGTGTATCTCTCTCCTGTACGCCCTCTCATCTCCAGCTGAGATTCACTCAGCCAGCCGGTGTATCTCTCTCCAGTACACCCTCTCATCTCCAGCTGAGATTCACTCAGGCAGCCTGTGTATCTCACTCCTGTACGCCCTCTCATCTCCAGCCGAGATTCACTCAGCCAGCCGGTGTATCTCTCTCCTGTACGCCCTCTCATCTCCAGCTGAGATTCACTCAGCCAGCCGGTGTATCACTCTCCTGTATGCCCTCTGATCTCCAGCTGAGATTCACTCAGCCAGCCGGTGTATCTCTCTCCTGTACACCCTCTCATGTCCAGCTGAGATTCACTCAGCCAGACGGTGTATCTCTCTCCTGTACGCCCTCTCCTCTCCACCTGAGATTCACTCAACCAGCCGGTGTACCTCTCTCCTGTACGCCCTCTCCTCTCCACCTGAGATTCACTCAACCAGCCGGTGTATCTGTCACCTGAACACCCTCTCATCTCCACCTGAGATTCACTCAACCAGCCGGTGTATCTCTCTCCTGTACGCCCTCTCATCTCCACCTGAGATTCCCTCAACCAGCCGGTGTATCTCTCTCCTGTACGCCCTCTCATCTCCACCTGAGATTCACTCAAACAGAGGGTGAATCTCTCTCCTGTACGCCCTCTCATCTCCACCTGAGATTCACTCGACCAGCCGGTGTATCTCTCTCATGTACGCCCTTTCATCTCCACCCGAGATTCACTCAACCAGCCGGTGTATCTCTCTACTGTACGCCCTCTCATCTCCACCCGAGATTCACTCAACCAGCCGGTGTATCTCTCTCCTGCACGCCCTCTCATCTCCACCTGAGATTTACTCGACCAGCCGGTACATCTCTCTCCTGTACGCCCTCTCATCTCCACCTGAGATTCACATGACCAGCCGGTATATCTCTCTCCGGTACGCCGTCTCATCTCCACCTGAGATTCACTCGAGCAGCCGGTATATCTCACTCCTGTACACACTCTCATCTCTACCTGAGATTCACTCGACCAGCCGGTATATCTCTCTCCGATACACACTCCCATCTCCACCTGAGATTCACTCAACCAGCTGGTATATCTCTCTCCTGTACACCCTCTCATCTCCAACTGAGATTCACTCAACAAGCCGGTATATCTCTCCCCTGTACACCCCCTCATCTCCAGCTGAGATTCACTCTACTAGCCGGTATATCACTCTGCTGTACGCCCTCTCATTTCCAGCTGAGATTCACTCAGCCAGCCTGGTGTATCTCTCTGCTGTACGCCCTCTCATCTCCAGCTGAGATTCAATCAGCCAGCCAGTTTATCTCTCTCCTGTACGCCCTCTCATCTCCAGCTGAGATTCACTCAGCCAGCCGGTGTATCTCTCTCCTGTACGCCCTCTCATCTCCAGCTGAGATTCACTCAGCCAGCCGGTGTATCTCTCCCCTGTACACCCCCTCATCTCCAGCTGAGATTCACTCTACTGGCCGGTATATCACTCTGTTGTACGCCCTCTCATTTCCAGCTGAGATTCACTCAGCCAGCCTGGTGTATCTCTCTGCTGTACGCCCTCTCATCTCCACCTGAGATTCACTCAAACAGACGGTGAATCTCTCTCCTGTATGCCCTCTCATCTCCACCTGAGATTCACTCGACCAGCCGGTGTATCTCTCTCCTGTACGCCCTTTCATCTCCACCCGAGATTCACTCAACCAGCCGGTGTATCTCTCTCCTGTACGCCCTCTCATCTCCACCTGAGATTCCCTCAACCAGCCGGTGTATCTCTCTCCTGTACGCCCTCTCATCTCCACCTGAGATTCACTCAAACAGACGGTGAATCTCTCTCCTGTACGCCCTCTCATCTCCACCTGAGATTCACTCGACCAGCCGGTGTATCTCTCTCCTGTACGCCCTTTCATCTCCACCCGAGATTCACTCAACCAGCCGGTGTATCTCTCTACTGTACGCCCTCTCATCTCCTCCCGAGATTCACTCAACCAGCCGGTGTATCTCTCTCCTGCACGCCCTCTCATCTCCACCTGAGATTTACTCGACCAGCCGGTACATCTCTCTCCTGTACGCCCTCTCATCTCCACCTGAGATTCACTTGACCAGCCGGTATATCTCTCTCCGGTACGCCGTCTCATCTCCACCTGAGATTCACTCGAGCAGCCGGTATATCTCACTCCTGTACACACTCTCATCTCTACCTGAGATTCACTCGACCAGCCGGTATATCTCTCTCCGATACACACTCCCATCTCCACCTGAGATTCACTCAACCAGCTGGTATATCTCTCTCCTGTACACCCTCTCATCTCCAACTGAGATTCACTCAACAAGCCGCTATATCTCTCCCCTGTACACCCCCTCATCTCCAGCTGAGATTCACTCTACTAGCCGGTATATCACTCTGCTGTACGCACTCTCATTTCCAGCTGAGATTCACTCAGCCAGCCTGGTGTATCTCTCTGCTGTACGCCCTCTCATCTCCAACTGAGATTCAATCAGCCAGCCAGTTTATCTCTCTCCTGTACGCCCTCTCATCTCCAGCTGAGATTCACTCAGCCAGCCGGTGTATCTCTCTCCTGTACGCCCTCTCATCTCCAGCTGAGATTCACTCAGCCAGCCGGTGTATCTCTCTCCTGTACACCCTCTCATCTCCAGCTGAGATTCACTCAGCCAGCCGGTGTATCTCTCTCCTGTACGCCCTCTCATCTCCAGCTGAGATTCACTCAACCAGCTGGTATATGTCTCTCCTGTACACCCTCTCATCTCCAACTGAGATTCACTCAACAAGCCGGTATATCTCTCCCCTGTACAACCCCTCATCTCCAGCTGAGATTCACTCTACTAGCCGGTATATCACTCTGCTGTACGCCCTCTCATCTCCAGCCGAGATTCACTCAGCCAGCCGGTGTATCTCTCTCCTGTACGCCCTCTCATCTCCAGCTGAGATTCACTCAGCCAGCCGGTGTATCACTCTCCTGTATGCTCTCTGATCTCCAGCTGAGATTCACTCAGCCAGCCGGTGTATCTCTCTCCTGTACACCCTCTCATGTCCAGCTGAGATTCACTCAGCCAGACGGTGTATCTCTCTCCTGTACGCCCTCTCCTCTCCACCTGAGATTCACTCAACCAGCCGGTGTATCTCTCTCCTGTACGCCCTCTCCTCTCCACCTGAGATTCACTCAACCAGCCGGTGTATCTGTCACCTGTACACCCTCTCATCTCCACCTGAGATTCACTCAACCAGCCGGTGTATCTCTCTCCTGTACGCCCTCTGATCTCCACCTGAGATTCCCTCAACCAGACGGTGTATCTCTCTCCTGTACGCCCTCTCATCTCCACCTGAGATGCACTCAAACAGACGGTGAATCTCTCTCCTGTACGGCCTCTCATCTCCACCTGAGATTCACTCGACCAGCCGGTGTATCTCTCTCCTGTACGCCCTCTCATCTCCAGCTGAGATTCACTCAGCCAGCCGGTGTATCACTCTCCTGTATGCCCTCTCATCTCCAGCTGAGATTTAATCAGCCAGCCAGTTTATCTCTCTCCTGTACGCCCTCTCATCTCCAGCCGAGATTCACTCAGCCAGCCGGTGTAATTCTGTCCTGTACGCCCTCTCATCTCCAGCTGAGATTCACTCAGCCAGCCGGTGTATCACTCTCCTGTATGCCCTCTGATCTCCAGCTGAGATTCACTCAGCCAGCCGGTGTATCTCTCTCCTGTACACCCTCTCATGTCCAGCTGAGATTCACTCTGCCAGACGGTGTATCTCTCTCCTGTACGCCCTCTCCCCTCCACCTGAGATTCACTCAACCAGCCTGTGTACCTCTCTCCTGTACGCCCTCTCCTCTCCACCTGAGATTCACTCAACCAGCCGGTGTATCTGTCACCTGTACACCCTCTCATCTCCACCTGAGATTCACTCAACCAGCCGGTGTATCTCTCTCCTGTACGCCCTCTCATCTCCACCTGAGATTCCCTCAACCAGCCGGTGTATCTCTCTCCTGTACGCCCTCTCATCTCCAGCCCAGATTCACTCAGCCAGCCGGTGTATCTCTCTCCTGTACACCCTCTCATCTCCAGCTGAGATTCACTCAGCCAGCCGGTGTATCTCTCTCCTGTACGCCCTCTCATCTCCAGCTGAGATTCACTCAACCAGCTGGTATATGTCTCTCCTGTACACCCTCTCATCTCCAACTGAGATTCACTCAACAAGCCGGTATATCTCTCCCCTGTACACCCCCTCATCTCCAGCTGAGATTCACTCTACTAGCCGGTATATCACTCTGCTGTACGCCCTCTCATTTCCAGCTGAGATTCACTCAGCCAGCCTGGTGTATCTCTCTGCTGTATGCCCTCTCATCTCCAGCTGAGATTCAATCAGCCAGCCAGTTTATCTCTCTCCTGTACGCCCTCTCATCTCCAGCCGAGATTCACTCAGCCAGTCGGTGTATCTCTCTCCTGTACGCCCTCTCATCTCCAGCTGAGATTCACTCAGCCAGCCGGTGTATCACTCTCCTGTACGCCCTCTCATGTCCAGCTGAGATTCACTCAGCCAGACGGTGTATCTCTCTCCTGTACGCCCTCTCCTCTCCACCTGAGATTCACTCAACCAGCCGGTTTATCTCTCTCCTGTACGCCCTCTCCTCTCCACCTGAGATTCACTCAACCAGCCGGTGTATCTGTCACCTGTACACACTCTCATCTCCACCTGAGATTCACTCAACCAGCTGGTGTATCTCTCTCCTGTACGCCCTCTCATCTCCACCTGAGATTCCCTCAACCAGCCGGTGTATCTCTCTCCTGTACGCCCTCTCATATCCACCTGAGATTCACTCAAACAGACGGTGAATCTCTCTCCTGTACGGCCTCTCATCTCCACCTGAGATTCACTCGACCAGCCGGTGTATCTCTCTCCTGTACGCCCTTTCATCTCCACCCGAGATTCACTCAACCAGCCGGTGTATCTCTCTACTGTACGCCCTCTCATCTCCACCCGAGATTCACTCAACCAGCCGGTGTATCTCTCTCCTGCACGCCCTCTCATCTCCACCTGAGATTTACTCGACCAGCCGGTACATCTCTCTCCTGTACGCCCTCTCATCTCCACCTGAGATTCACTTGACCAGCCGGTATATCTCTCTCCGGTACGCCCTCTCATCTCCACCTGAGATTCACTCGAGCAGCCGGTATATCTCTCTCCGATACACACTCCCATCTCCACCTGAGATTCACTCAACCAGCTGGTATATCTCTCTCCTGTACACCCTCTCATCTCCAACTGAGATTCACTCAACAAGCCGGTATATCTCTCCCCTGTACACCCCCTCATCTCCAGCTGAGATTCACTCTACTGGCCGGTATATCACTCTGCTGTACGCCCTCTCATTTCCAGCTGAGATTCACTCAGCCAACCTGGTGTATCTCTCTGCTGTACGCCCACTCATCTCCAGCTGAGATTCAATCAGCCAGCCAGTTTATCTCTCTCCTGTACGCCCTCTCATCTCCAGCTGAGATTCACTCAGCAAGCCGGTGTATCTCTCTCCTGTACGCCCTCTCATCTCCAGCTGAGATTCACTCAGCCAGCCGGTGTATCTCTCTCCAGTACACCCTCTCATCTCCAGCTGAGATTCACTCAGCCAGCCGGTGCATCTCTCTCCTGTACGCCCTCTCATCTCCAGCTGAGATTCACTCAGGCAGCCTGTGTATCTCACTCCTGTACGCCCTCTCATCTCCAGCCGAGATTCACTCAGCCAGCCGGTGTATCTCTCTCCTGTACGCCCTCTCATCTCCAGCTGAGATTCACTCAGCCAGCCGGTGTATCACTCTCCTGTATGCCCTCTGATCTCCAGCTGAGATTCAATCAGCCAGCCGGTGTATCTCTCTCCTGTACACCCTCTCATGTCCAGCTGAGATTCACTCAGCCAGACGGTGTATCTCTCTCCTGTACGCCCTCTCCTCTCCAC
Source organism: Mobula birostris (assembly GCF_030028105.1). Taxonomy (NCBI): domain Eukaryota; kingdom Metazoa; phylum Chordata; class Chondrichthyes; order Myliobatiformes; family Myliobatidae; genus Mobula; species Mobula birostris. The sequence goes on along the minus strand of NW_027274463.1, from coordinate 30,252 downwards.
CTGAGATTCACTCAACCAGCCGGTGTACCTCTCTCCTGTACGCCCTCTCCTCTCCACCTGAGATTCACTCAACCAGCCGGTGTATCTGTCACCTGAACACCCTCTCATCTCCACCTGAGATTCACTCAACCAGCCGGTGTATCTCTCTCCTGTACGCCCTCTCATCTCCACCTGAGATTCCCTCAACCAGCCGGTGTATCTCTCTCCTGTACGCCCTCTCATCTCCACCTGAGATTCACTCAAACAGACGGTGAATCTCTCTCCTGTACGCCCTCTCATCTCCACCTGAGATTCACTCGACCAGCCGGTGTATCTCTCTCCTGTACGCCCTCTCATCTCCACCTGAGATTCACTCGACCAGCCGGTGTATCTCTCTCCTGTACGCCCTTTCATCTCCACCCGAGATTCACTCAGCCAGCCTGGTGTATCTCTCTGCTGTATGCCCTCTCATCTCCAGCTGAGATTTAATCAGCCAGCCAGTTTATCTCTCTCCTGTACGCCCTCTCATCTCCAGCCGAGATTCACTCAGCCAGCCGGTGTATCTCTGTACTGTACGCCCTCTCATCTCCACCTGAGATTCACTCAGCCAGCCGGTGTATCACTCTCCTGTATGCCCTCTGATCTCCAGCTGAGATTCACTCAGCCAGCCGGTGTATCTCTCTCCTGTACACCCTCTCATGTCCAGCTGAGATTCACTCTGCCAGACGGTGTATCTCTCTCCTGTACGCCCTCTCCCCTCCACCTGAGATTCACTCAACCAGCCTGTGTACCTCTCTCCTGTACGCCCTCTCCTCTCCACCTGAGATTCACTCAACCAGCCGGTGTATCTGTCACCTGTACACCCTCTCATCTCCACCTGAGATTCACTCAACCAGCCGGTGTATCTCTCTCCTGTACGCCCTCTCATCTCCACCTGAGATTCCCTCAACCAGCCGGTGTATCTCTCTCCTGTACGCCCTCTCATCTCCAGCCCAGGTTCACTCAGCCAGCCGGTGTATCTCTCTCCTATACACCCTCTCATCTCCAGCTGAGATTCACTCAGCCAGCCGGTGTATCTCTCTCCTGTACGCCCTCTCATCTCCAGCTGAGATTCACTCAACCAGCTGGTATATGTCTCTCCTGTACACCCTCTCATCTCCAACTGAGATTCACTCAACAAGCCGGTATATCTCTCCCCTGTACACCCCCTCATCTCCAGCTGAGATTCACTCTACTAGCCGGTATATCACTCTGCTGTACGCCCTCTCATTTCCAGCTGAGATTCACTCAGCCAGCCTGGTGTATCTCTCTGCTGTATGCCCTCTCATCTCCAGCTGAGATTCAATCAGCCAGCCAGTTTATCTCTCTCCTGTACGCCCTCTCATCTCCAGCCGAGATTCACTCAGCCAGTCGGTGTATCTCTCTCCTGTACGCCCTCTCCTCTCCACCTGAGATTCACTCAACCAGCCGGTTTATCTCTCTCCTGTACGCCCTCTCCTCTCCACCTGAGATTCACTCAACCAGCCGGTGTATCTGTCACCTGTACACACTCTCATCTCCACCTGAGATTCACTCAACCAGCTGGTGTATCTCTCTCCTGTACGCCCTCTCATCTCCACCTGAGATTCCCTCAACCAGCCGGTGTATCTCTCTCCTGTACGCCCTCTCATATCCACCTGAGATTCACTCAAACAGACGGTGAATCTCTCTCCTGTACGGCCTCTCATCTCCACCTGAGATTCACTCGACCAGCCGGTGTATCTCTCTCCTGTACGCCCTTTCATCTCCACCCGAGATTCACTCAACCAGCCGGTGTATCTCTCTACTGTACGCCCTCTCATCTCCACCCGAGATTCACTCAACCAGCCGGTGTATCTCTCTCCTGCACGCCCTCTCATCTCCACCTGAGATTTACTCGACCAGCCGGTACATCTCTCTCCTGTACGCCCTCTCATCTCCACCTGAGATTCACTTGACCAGCCGGTATATCTCTCTCCGGTACGCCCTCTCATCTCCACCTGAGATTCACTCGAGCAGCCGGTATATCTCTCTCCGATACACACTCCCATCTCCACCTGAGATTCACTCAACCAGCTGGTATATCTCTCTCCTGTACACCCTCTCATCTCCAACTGAGATTCACTCAACAAGCCGGTATATCTCTCCCCTGTACACCCCCTCATCTCCAGCTGAGATTCACTCTACTGGCCGGTATATCACTCTGCTGTACGCCCTCTCATTTCCAGCTGAGATTCACTCAGCCAGCCTGGTGTATCTCTCTGCTGTACGCCCACTCATCTCCAGCTGAGATTCAATCAGCCAGCCAGTTTATCTCTCTCCTGTACGCCCTCTCATCTCCAGCTGAGATTCACTCAGCTAGCCGGTGTATCTCTCTCCTGTACGCCCTCTCATCTCCAGCTGAGATTCACTCAGCCAGCCGGTGTATCTCTCTCCAGTACACCCTCTCATCTCCAGCTGAGATTCACTCAGCCAGCCGGTGTATCTCTCTCCTGTACGCCCTCTCATCTCCAGCTGAGATTCACTCAGGCAGCCTGTGTATCTCACTCCTGTACGCCCTCTCATCTCCAGCCGAGATTCACTCAGCCAGCCGGTGTATCTCTCTCCTGTACGCCCTCTCATCTCCAGCTGAGATTCACTCAGCCAGCCGGTGTATCACTCTCCTGTATGCCCTCTGATCTCCAGCTGAGATTCACTCAGCCAGCCGGTGTATCTCTCTCCTGTACACCCTCTCATGTCCAGCTGAGATTCACTCAGCCAGACGGTGTATCTCTCTCCTGTACGCCCTCTCCTCTCTACGCCCTCTCCTCTCCACCTGAGATTCACTCAACCAGCCGGTGTACCACTCTCCTGTACGCCCTCTCCTCTCCACCTGAGATTCACTCAACCAGCCGGTGTATCTGTCACCTGTACACCCTCTCATCTCCACCTGAGATTCACTCAACCAGCCGGTGTATCTCTCTCCTGTACGCCCTCTCAACTCAACCTGAGATTCCCTCAACCAGCCGGTGTATCTCTCTCCTGTACGCCCTCTCATCTCCACCTGAGATTCACTCAAACAGACGGTGAATCTCTCTCCTGTACGCCCTCTCATCTCCACCTGAGATTCACTCAACAAGCCGGTATATCTCTCCCCTGTACACCCCCTCATCTCCAGCTGAGATTCACTCTACTAGCCGGTATATCACTCTGCTGTACGCCCTCTCATTTCCAGCTGAGATTCAATCAGCCAGCCAGTTTATCTCTCTCCTGTACGCCCTCTCATCTCCAGCTGAGATTCACTCAGCCAGCCGGTGTATCTCTCTCCTGTACGCCCTCTCATCTCGAGCTGAGATTCACTCAGCCAGCCGGTGTATCTCTCTCCTGTACACCCTCTCATCTCCAGCTGAGATTCACTCAGCCAGCCGGTGTATCTCTCCCCTGTACACCCCCTCATCTCCAGCTGAGATTCACTCTACTAGCCGGTATATCACTCTGCTGTACGCCCTCTCATTTCCAGCTGAGATTCACTCAGCCAGCCTGGTGTATCTCTCTGCTGTATGCCCTCTCATCTCCAGCTGAGATTCAATCAGCCAGCCAGTTTATCTCTCTCCTGTACGCCCTCTCATCTCCAGCCGAGATTCACTAAGCCAGCCGGTGTATCTCTCTCCTGTACGCCCTCTCATCTCCAGCTGAGATTCACTCAGCCAGCCGGTGTATCACTCTCCTGTATGCCCTCTGATCTCCAGCTGAGATTCACTCAGCCAGCCGGTGTATCTCTCTCCTGTACACCCTCTCATGTCCAGCTGAGATTCAATCAGTCAGACGGTGTATCTCTCTCTTGTACGCCCTCTCCTCTCCACCTGAGATTCACTCAACCAGCCGGTGTATCTCTCTCCTGTACGCCCTCTCCTCTCCACCTGAGATTCACTCAACCAGCCGGTGTATCTGTCACCTGTACACCCTCTCATCTCCACCTGAGATTCACTCAACCAGCCGGTGTATATCTCTCCTGTACGCCCTCTCATCTCCACCTGAGATTCCCTCAACCAGCCGGTGTATCTCTCTCCTGTACGCCCTCTCATCTCCACCTGAGATTCACTCAAACAGACGGTGAATCTCTCTCCTGTATGCCCTCTCATCTCCACCTGAGATTCAGTCGACCAGCCGGTGTATCTCTCTCCTGTACGCCCTTTCATCTCCACCCGAGATTCACTCAACCAGCCGGTGTATCTCTCTCCTGTACGCCCTCTCATCTCCACCTGAGATTCACTCGACCAGCCGGTGTATCTCTCCCCTGTACGCCCTTTCATCTCCACCCGAGATTCACTCAACCAGCCGGTGTATCTCTCTACTGTACGCCCTCTCATCTCCACCCGAGATTCAATCAACCAGCCGGTGTATCTCTCTCCTGCACGCCCTCTCATCTCCACCTGAGATTTACTCGACCAGCCGGTACATCTCTCTCCTGTACGCCCTCTCATCTCCACCTGAGATTCACTTGACCAGCCGGTATATCTCTCTCCGGTACGCCCTCTCATCTCCACCTGAGATTCACTCGAGCAGCCGGTATATCTCACTCCTGTACACACTCTCATCTCCACCTGAGATTCACTCGACCAGCCGGTATATCTCTCTCCGATACACACTCCCATCTCCACCTGAGATTCACTCAACCAGCTGGTATATCTCTCTCCTGTACACCCTCTCATCTCCAACTGAGATTCACTCAACAAGCCGGTATATCTCTCCCCTGTACACCCCCTCATCTCCAGCTGAGATTCACTCTACTAGCCGGTATATCACTCTGCTGTACGCCCTCTCATTTCCAGCTGAGATTCACTCAGCCAGCCTGGTGTATGTCTCTGCTGTACGCCCTCCCATCTCCACCTGAGATTCAATCAGCCAGCCAGTTTATCTCTCTCCTGTACGCACTCTCATCTCCAGCTGAGATTCACTCAGGCAGCCGGTGTATCTCTCTCCTGTACGCCCTCTCATCTCCAGCTGAGATTCACTCAGCCAGCCAGTGTATCTCTCTCCTGTATACCCTCTCATCTCCAGCTGAGATTCACTCAGCCAGCCGGTGTATCTCTCTCCTGTACACCCTCTCATCTCCAGCTGAGATTCACTCAACCAGCTGGTATATGTCTCTCCTGTACACCCTCTCATCTCCAACTGAGATTCACTCAACAAGCCGGTATATCTCTCCCCTGTACACCCCCTCATCTCCAGCTGAGATTCACTCTACTAGCCGGTATATCACTCTGCTGTACGCCCTCTCATTTCAAGCTGAGATTCACTCAGCCAGCCTGGTGTATCTCTCTGCTGTATGCCCTCTCATCTCCAGCTGAGATTCACTCAGCCAGCCGGTGTATCTCTCTCCTGTACACCCTCTCATGTCCAGCTGAGATTCACTCAGCCAGACGGTGTATCTCTCTCCTGTACGCCCTCTCCTCTCCACCTGAGATTCACTCAACCAGCCGGTGTAAATCTCTCCTGTACGCCCTCTCCTCTCCACCTGAGATTCACTCAACCAGCCGGTGTATCTGTCGCCTGTACACCCTCTCATCTCCACCTGAGATTCACTCAACCAGCCGGTGTATCTCTCTCCTGCACGCCCTCTCATCTCCACCTGAGATTTACTCGACCAGCCGGTACATCTCTCTCCTGTACGCCCTCTCATCTCCACCTGAGATTCACTTAACCAGCCGGTATATCTCTCTCCGCTACGCCCTCTCATCTCCACCTGAGATTCACTCGAGCAGCCGGTATATCTCACTCCTGTACACACTCTCATCTCCACCTGAGATTCACTCGACCAGCCGGTATATCTCTCTCCGATACACACTCCCATCTCCACCTGAGATTCACTCAACCAGCTGGTATATCTCTCTCCTGTACACCCTCTCATCTCCAACTGAGATTCACTCAACAAGCCGGTATATCTCTCCCCTGTACACCCCCTCATCTCCAGCTGAGATTCACTCTACTAGCCGGTATATCACTCTGCTGTACGCCCTCTCATTTCCAGCTGAGATTCACTCAGCCAGCGGTGTATCTCTCTCCTGTACGCACTCTCATCTCCAGCTGAGATTCACTCAGCCAGCCGGTGTATCTCTCTCCTGTACACCCTCTCATCTCCAGCTGAGATTCACTCAGCCAGCCGGTGTATCTCTCTCCTGTACGCCCTCTCATCTCCAGCTGAGATTCACTCAGGCAGCCTGTGTATCTCACTCCTGTGCCCTCTCTCCTCTCCAGCTGAGATTCACTCAGCCAGCCGGTGTATCACTCTCCTGTATGCCCTCTGATCTCCAGCTGAGATTCACTCAGCCAGCTGGTGTATCACTCTCCTGTATGCCCTCTGATCTCCAGCTGAGATTCACTCAGCCAGCCGGTGTATCTCTCTCCTGTACACCCTCTCATGTCCAGCTGAGATTCACTCAGCGAGACGGTGTATCTCTCTCCTGTACGCCCTCTCCTCTCCACCTGAGATTCACTCAACCAGCCGGTGTACCACTCTCCTGTACGCCCTCTCCTCTCCACCTGAGATTAACTCAACCAGCCGGTGTATCTGTCACCTGTACACCCTCTCATCTCCACCTGAGATTCACTCAACCAGCCGGTGTATCTCTCTCCTGTACGCCCTCTCAACTCCACCTGAGATTCCCTCAACCAGCCGGTGTATCTCTCTCCTGTACGCCCTCTCATCTCCACCTGAGATTCACTCAAACAGACGGTGAATCTCTCTCCTGTACGCCCTCTCATCTCCACCTGAGATTCACTCGACCAGCCGGTGTATCTCTCTCCTGTACGCCCTTTCATCTCCACCCGAGATTCACTCAACCAGCCGGTGTATCTCTCTACTGTACGCCCTCTCATCTCCACCCGAGATTCACTCAACCAGCCGGTGTATCTCTCTCCTGCACGCCCTCTCATCTCCACCTGAGATTTACTCGACCAGCCGGTACATCTCTCTCCTGTACGCCCTCTCATCTCCACCTGAGATTCACTTGACCAGCCGGTATATCTCTCTCCGGTACGCCCTCTCATCTCCACCTGAGATTCACTCGAGCAGCCGGTATATCTCACTCCTGTACACACTCTCATCTCCACCTGAGATTCAATCGACCAGCCGGTATATCTCTCTCCGATACACACTCCCATCTCCACCTGAGATTCACTCAACCAGCTGGTATATCTCTCTCCTGCTACACCCTCTCATCTCCACCTGAGATTCACTCAAGCAGCCGGTATATCTCTCTCTTGTACACCCTCTCCCCCCCCCCTTCATTCACTCGACTAGCCGGTATATCACTCTGCTGTACGCCCTCTCATTTCCAGCTGAGATTCACTCAGCCAGCCTGGTGTATCTCTCTGCTGTACGCCCTCTCATCTCCAGCTGAGATTCAATCAGCCAGCCAGTTTATCTCTCTCCTGTACGCCCTCTCATCTCCAGCTGAGATTCACTCAGCCAGCCGGTGTATCTCTCTCCTGTACGCCCTCTCATCTCCAGCTGAGATTCACTCAGCCGGCCGGTGTATCTCTCTCCTGTACACCCTCTCATCTCCAGCTGAGATTCACTCAGCCAGCCGGTGTATCTCTCTCCTGTACGCCCTCTCATCTCCAGCTGAGATTCACTCAACCAGCTGGTATATGTCTCTCCTGTACACCCTCTCATCTCCAACTGAGATTCACTCAACAAGCCGGTATATCTCTCCCCTGTACACCCCCTCATCTCCAGCTGAGATTCACTCTACTAGCCGGTATATCACTCTGCTGTACGCCCTCTCATTTCCAGCTGAGATTCACTCAGCCAGCCTGGTGTATCTCTCTGCTGTATGCCCTCTCATCTCCAGCTGAGATTCAATTAGCCAGCCAGTTTATCTCTCTCCTGTACGCCCTCTCATCTCCAGCCGAGATTCACTCAGCCAGCCGGTGTATCTCTCTCCTGTACGCCCTCTCATCTCCAGCTGAGATTCACTCAGCCAGCCGGTGTATCACTCTCCTGTATGCCCTCTGATCTCCAGCTGAGATTCACTCAGCCAGCCGGTGTATCTCTCTCCTGTACACCCTCTCATGTCCAGCTGAGATTCACTCAGCCAGACGGTGTATCTCTCTCCTGTACGCCCTCTCCTCTCCACCTGAGATTCACTCAACCAGCCGGTGTATCTCTCTCCTGTACGCCCTCTCCTCTCCACCTGAGATTCACTCAACCAGCCGGTGTATCTGTCACCTGTACACCCTCTCATCTCCACCTGAGATTCACTCAACCAGCCGGTGTATCTCTCTCCTGTACGCCCTCTCATCTCCACCTGAGATTCCCTCAACCAGCCGGTGTATCTCTCTCCTGTACGCCCTCTCATCTCCACCTGAGATTCTCTCAAACAGACGGTGAATCTCTCTCCTGTACGCCCTCTCATCTCCACCTGAGATTCACTCGACCAGCCGGTGTATCTCTCTCCTGTACGCCCTTTCATCTCCACCCGAGATTCACTCAACCAGTCGGTGTATCTCTCTCCTGCACGCCCTCTCATCTCCACCTGAGATTTACTCGACCAGCCGGTACATCTCTCTCCTGTACGCCCTCTCATCTCCACCTGAGATTCACTTGACCGGCCGGTATATCTCTCTCCGGTACGCCCTCTCTCATCTACACCTGAGATTCACTCGAGCAGCCGGTATATCTCACTCCTGTACACACTCTCATCTCCACCTGAGATTCACTCGACCAGCCGGTATATCTCTCTCCGATACACACTCCCATCTCCACCTGAGATTCACTCAACCAGCTGGTATATCTCTCTCCTGTACAGCCTCTCATCTCCAACTGAGATTCACTCAATAAGCCGGTATATCTCTCCCCTGTACACCCCCTCATCTCCAGCTGAGATTCACTCTCCTAGCCGGTATATCACTCTGCTGTACGCCCTCTCATTTCCAGCTGAGATTCACTCAGCCAGCCTGGTGTATCTCTCTGCTGTACGCCCACTCATCTCCAGCTGAGATTCAATCAGCCAGCCAGTTTATCTCTCTCCTGTACGCCCTCTCATCTCCAGCTGAGATTCACTCAGCCAGCCGGTGTATCTCTCTCCTGTACGCCCTCTCATCTCCAGCTGAGATTCACTCAGCCAGCCGGTGTATCTCTCTCCTGTACACCCTCTCATCTCCAGCTGAGATTCACTCAGCCAGCCGGTGTATCTCTCTCCTGTACGCTCTCTCATCTCCAGCTGAGATTCACTCAGGCAGCCTGTGTATCTCACTCCTGTGCGCCCTCTCCTCTCCAGCTGAGATTCACTCAGCCAGCCGGTGTATCACTCTCCTGTATGCCCTCTGATCTCCAGCTGAGATTCACTCAGCCAGCCGGTGTATCTCTCTCCAGTAAGCCCTCTCATCTCCAGCTGAGATTCACTCAGCCAGCCGGTGTATCTCTCTCCTGTACACCCTCTCCTCTCCACCTGAGATTCACTCAACAAGCCGGTGTATCTCTCTCCTGTACACCCTCTCCTCTCCACCTGAGATTCACTGAACCAGCCGGTGTATCTCTCACCTGTTCACCCTCTCATCTCCACCTGAGATTCACTCAACCAGCCGGTGTATCTCTCTCCTGTACGCCCTCTCATCTCCACCTGAGATTCCCTCAACCAGTCGGTGTATCTCTCTCCTGTACGCCCTCTCATCTCCACCTGAGTTTCACTCAAACAGCCGGTGAATCTCTCTCCTGTACGCCCTCTCATCTCAACCCGAGATTCACTCAACCAGCCGGTGTATCTCTCTACTGTACGCCCTCTCATCTCCACCCGAGATTTACTCAACCAGCAGGTGTATCTCTCTCCTGTACGCCCTCTCATCTCTACCTGAGATTCACTCGACCAGCTGGTGTAGCTCTCTCCTGTACGCCCTCTCATCTCCATCTGAGATTCACTCAACTAGCCGGTGTATCTCTCTCCTGTACGCCCTCTCATCTCCACCTGAGTTTCACTCGACCAGCCGGTGTATCACTCTCCTGTACGCCCTCTCATCTCCACCTGAGATTCACTCGAGCAGCCGGTATATCTCACTCCTGTACACACTCTCATCTCCACCTGAGATTCACTCGACCAGCCGGTATATCTCTCTCCGATACACACTCCCATCTCCACCTGAGATTCACTCAACCAGCTGGTATATCTCTCTCCTGTACACCCTCTCATCTCCAACTGAGATTCACTCAACAAGCCGGTATATCTCTCCCCTGTACACCCCCTCATCTCCAGCTGAGATTCACTCTACCAGCCGGTATATCACTCTGCTGTACGCCCTCGCATTTCCAGCTGAGATTCACTCAGCCAGCCTGGTGTATCTCTCTGCTGTACGCCCTCTCATCTCCAGCTGAGATTCAATCAGCCAGCCAGTTTATCTCTCTCCTGTACGCCCTCTCATCTCCAGCTGAGATTCACTCAGCCAGCCGGTGTATCTCTCTCCTGTACGCCCTCTCATCTCCAGCTGAGATTCACTCAGCCGGCCGGTGTATCTCTCTCCTGTACACCCTCTCATCTCCAGCTGAGATTCACTCTGCCAGCCGGTGTATCTCTCTCCTGTACGCCCTCTCATCTCCAGCTGAGATTCACTCAACCAGCTGGTATATGTCTCTCCTGTACACCCTCTCATCTCCAACTGAGATTCACTCAACAAGCCGGTATATCTCTCCCCTGTACACCCCCTCATCTCCAGCTGAGATTCACTCTACTAGCCGGTATATCACTCTGCTGTACGCCCTCTCATTTCCAGCTGAGATTCACTCAGCCAGCCTGGTGTATCTCTCTGCTGTACGCCCTCTCATCTCCACCTGAGATTCAATCAGCCAGCCAGTTTATCTCTCTCCTGTACGCACTCTCATCTCCAGCTGAGATTCACTCAGGCAGCCGGTGTATCTCTCTCCTGTACGCCCTCTCATCTCCAGCTGAGATTCACTCAGCCAGCCAGTGTATCTCTCTCCTGTATACCCTCTCATCTCCAGCTGAGATTCACTCAGCCAGCCGGTGTATCTCTCTCCTGTACACCCTCTCATCTCCAGCTGAGATTCACTCAACCAGCTGGTATATGTCTCTCCTGTACACCCTCTCATCTCCAACTGAGATTCACTCAACAAGCCGGTATATCTCTCCCCTGTACACCCCCTCATCTCCAGCTGAGATTCACTCTACTAGCCGGTATATCACTCTGCTGTACGCCCTCTCATTTCAAGCTGAGATTCACTCAGCCAGCCTGGTGTATCTCTCTGCTGTATGCCCTCTCATCTCCAGCTGAGATTCACTCAGCCAGCCGGTGTATCTCTCTCCTGTACACCCTCTCATGTCCAGCTGAGATTCACTCAGCCAGACGGTGTATCTCTCTCCTGTACGCCCTCTCCTCTCCACCTGAGATTCACTCAACCAGCCGGTGTAAATCTCTCCTGTACGCCCTCTCCTCTCCACCTGAGATTCACTCAACCAGCCGGTGTATCTGTCGCCTGTACACCCTCTCATCTCCACCTGAGATTCACTCAACCAGCCGGTGTATCTCTCTCCTGCACGCCCTCTCATCTCCACCTGAGATTTACTCGACCAGCCGGTACATCTCTCTCCTGTACGCCCTCTCATCTCCACCTGAGATTCACTTAACCAGCCGGTATATCTCTCTCCGCTACGCCCTCTCATCTCCACCTGAGATTCACTCGAGCAGCCGGTATATCTCACTCCTGTACACACTCTCATCTCCACCTGAGATTCACTCGACCAGCCGGTATATCTCTCTCCGATACACACTCCCATCTCCACCTGAGATTCACTCAACCAGCTGGTATATCTCTCTCCTGTACACCCTCTCATCTCAACTGAGATTCACTCAACAAGCCGGTATATCTCTCCCCTGTACACCCCCTCATCTCCAGCTGAGATTCACTCTACTAGCCGGTATATCACTCTGCTGTACGCCCTCTCATTTCCAGCTGAGATTCACTCAGCCAGCCGGTGTATCTCTCTCCTGTACGCACTCTCATCTCCAGCTGAGATTCACTCAGCCAGCCGGTGTATCTCTCTCCTGTACACCCTCTCATCTCCAGCTGAGATTCACTCAGCCAGCCGGTGTATCTCTCTCCTGTACGCCCTCTCATCTCCAGCTGAGATTCACTCAGGCAGCCTGTGTATCTCACTCCTGTGCCCTCTCTCCTCTCCAGCTGAGATTCACTCAGCCAGCCGGTGTATCACTCTCCTGTATGCCCTCTGATCTCCAGCTGAGATTCACTCAGCCAGCTGGTGTATCACTCTCCTGTATGCCCTCTGATCTCCAGCTGAGATTCACTCAGCCAGCCGGTGTATCTCTCTCCTGTACACCCTCTCATGTCCAGCTGAGATTCACTCAGCGAGACGGTGTATCTCTCTCCTGTACGCCCTCTCCTCTCCACCTGAGATTCACTCAACCAGCCGGTGTACCACTCTCCTGTACGCCCTCTCCTCTCCACCTGAGATTAACTCAACCAGCCGGTGTATCTGTCACCTGTACACCCTCTCATCTCCACCTGAGATTCACTCAACCAGCCGGTGTATCTCTCTCCTGTACGCCCTCTCAACTCCACCTGAGATTCCCTCAACCAGCCGGTGTATCTCTCTCCTGTACGCCCTCTCATCTCCACCTGAGATTCACTCAAACAGACGGTGAATCTCTCTCCTGTACGCCCTCTCATCTCCACCTGAGATTCACTCGACCAGCCGGTGTATCTCTCTCCTGTACGCCCTTTCATCTCCACCCGAGATTCACTCAACCAGCCGGTGTATCTCTCTACTGTACGCCCTCTCATCTCCACCCGAGATTCACTCAACCAGCCGGTGTATCTCTCTCCTGCACGCCCTCTCATCTCCACCTGAGATTTACTCGACCAGCCGGTACATCTCTCTCCTGTACGCCCTCTCATCTCCACCTGAGATTCACTTGACCAGCCGGTATATCTCTCTCCGTACGCCCTCTCATTCTCCACCTGAGATTCACTCGAGCAGCCGGTATATCTCACTCCTGTACACACTCTCATCTCCACCTGAGATTCAATCGACCAGCCGGTATATCTCTCTCCGATACACACTCCCATCTCCACCTGAGATTCACTCAACCAGCTGGTATATCTCTCTCCTGTACACCCTCTCATCTCCAACTGAGATTCACTCAACAAGCCGGTATATCTCTCCCCTGTACACCCCCTCATCTCCAGCTGAGATTCACTCGACTAGCCGGTATATCACTCTGCTGTACGCCCTCTCATTTCCAGCTGAGATTCACTCAGCCAGCCTGGTGTATCTCTCTGCTGTACGCCCTCTCATCTCCAGCTGAGATTCAATCAGCCAGCCAGTTTATCTTCTCCTGTACGCCCTCTCATCTCCAGCTGAGATTCACTCAGCCAGCCGGTGTATCTCTCTCCTGTACGCCCTCTCATCTCCAGCTGAGATTCACTCAGCCGGCCGGTGTATCTCTCTCCTGTTACACCCTCTCATCTCCAGCTGAGATTCACTTCAGCCAGCCGGTGTATCTCTCTCCTGTACGCCCTCTCATCTCCAGCTGAGATTCACTCAACCAGCTGGTATATGTCTCTCCTGTACACCCTCTCATCTCCAACTGAGATTCACTCAACAAGCCGGTATATCTCTCCCCTGTACACCCCCTCTCTCCAGCTGAGATTCACTCTACTAGCCGGTATATCACTCTGCTGTACGCCCTCTCATTTCCAGCTGAGATTCACTCAGCCAGCCTGGTGTATCTCTCTGCTGTATGCCCTCTCATCTCCAGCTGGATTCAATTAGCCAGCCAGTTTATCTCTCTCCTGTACGCCCTCTCATCTCCAGCCGAGATTCACTCAGCCAGCCGGTGTATCTCTCTCCTGTACGCCCTCTCATCTCCAGCTGAGATTCACTCAGCCAGCCGGTGTATCACTCTCCTGTATGCCCTCTGATCTCCAGCTGAGATTCACTCAGCCAGCCGGTGTATCTCTCTCCTGTACACCCTCTCATGTCCAGCTGAGATTCACTCAGCCAGACGGTGTATCTCTCTCCTGTACGCCCTCTCCTCTCCACCTGAGATTCACTCAACCAGCCGGTGTATCTCTCTCCTGTACGCCGCTCTCCTCTCCACCTGAGATTCACTCAACCAGCCGGTGTATCTGTCACCTGTACACCCTCTCATCTCCACCTGAGATTCACTCAACCAGCCGGTGTATCTCTCTCCTGTACGCCCTCTCATCTCCACCTGAGATTCCCTCAACCAGCCGGTGTATCTCTCTCCTGTACGCCCTCTCATCTCCACCTGAGATTCTCTCAAACAGACGGTGAATCTCTCTCCTGTACGCCCTCTCATCTCCACCTGAGATTCACTCGACCAGCCGGTGTATCTCTCTCCTGTACGCCCTTTCATCTCCACCCGAGATTCGCTCAACCAGTCGGTGTATCTCTCTCCTGCACGCCCTCTCATCTCCACCTGAGATTTACTCGACCAGCCGGTACATCTCTCTCCTGTACGCCCTCTCATCTCCACCTGAGATTCACTTGACCAGCCGGTATATCTCTCTCCGGTACGCCCTCTCATCTCCACCTGAGATTCACTCGAGCAGCCGGTATATCTCACTCCTGTACACACTCTCATCTCCACCTGAGATTCACTCGACCAGCCGGTATATCTCTCTCCGATACACACTCCCATCTCCACCTGAGATTCACTCAACCAGCTGGTATATCTCTCTCCTGTACAGCCTCTCATCTCCAACTGAGATTCACTCAATAAGCCGGTATATCTCTCCCCTGTACACCCCTCTCTCCAGCTGAGATTCACTCTCCTAGCCGGTATATCACTCTGCTGTACGCCCTCTCATTTCCAGCTGAGATTCACTCAGCCAGCCTGGTGTATCTCTCTGCTGTACGCCCACTCATCTCCAGCTGAGATTCAATCAGCCAGCCAGTTTATCTCTCTCCTGTACGCCCTCTCATCTCCAGCTGAGATTCACTCAGCCAGCCGGTGTATCTCTCTCCTGTACGCCCTCTCATCTCCAGCTGAGATTCACTCAGCCAGCCGGTGTATCTCTCTCCTGTACACCCTCTCATCTCCAGCTGAGATTCACTCAGCCAGCCGGTGTATCTCTCTCCTGTACGCTCTCTCATCTCCAGCTGAGATTCACTCAGGCAGCCTGTGTATCTCACTCCTGTGCGCCCTCTCCTCTCCAGCTGAGATTCACTCAGCCAGCCGGTGTATCACTCTCCTGTATGCCCTCTGATCTCCAGCTGAGATTCACTCAGCCAGCCGGTGTATCTCTCTCCAGTAAGCCCTCTCATCTCCAGCTGAGATTCACTCAGCCAGCCGGTGTATCTCTCTCCTGTACACCCTCTCCTCTCCACCTGAGATTCACTCAACAAACCGGTGTATCTCTCTCCTGTACACCCTCTCCTCTCCACCTGAGATTCACTGAACCAGCCGGTGTATCTCTCACCTGTTCACCCTCTCATCTCCACCTGAGATTCACTCAACCAGCCGGTGTATCTCTCTCCTGTACGCCCTCTCATCTCCAACTGAGATTCCCTCAACCAGTCGGTGTATCTCTCTCCTGTACGCCCTCTCATCTCCACCTGAGTTTCACTCAAACAGCCGGTGAATCTCTCTCCTGTACGCCCTCTCATCTCAACCCGAGATTCACTCAACCAGCCGGTGTATCTCTCTACTGTACGCCCTCTCATCTCCACCCGAGATTTACTCAACCAGCAGGTGTATCTCTCTCCTGTACGCCCTCTCATCTCTACCTGAGATTCACTCGACCAGCTGGTGTAGCTCTCTCCTGTACGCCCTCTCATCTCCATCTGAGATTCACTCAACTAGCCGGTGTATCTCTCTCCTGTACGCCCTCTCATCTCCACCTGAGTTTCACTCGACCAGCCGGTGTATCACTCTCCTGTACGCCCTCTCATCTCCACCTGAGATTCACTCGAGCAGCCGGTATATCTCACTCCTGTACACACTCTCATCTCCACCTGAGATTCACTCGACCAGCCGGTATATCTCTCTCCGATACACACTCCCATCTCCACCTGAGATTCACTCAACCAGCTGGTATATCTCTCTCCTGTACACCCTCTCATCTCCAACTGAGATTCACTCAACAAGCCGGTATATCTCTCCCCTGTACACCCCCTCATCTCCAGCTGAGATTCACTCTACCAGCCGGTATATCACTCTGCTGTACGCCCTCGCATTTCCAGCTGAGATTCACTCAGCCAGCCTGGTGTATCTCTCTGCTGTACGCCCTCTCATCTCCAGCTGAGATTCAATCAGCCAGCCAGTTTATCTCTCTCCTGTACGCCCTCTCATCTCCAGCTGAGATTCACTCAGCCAGCCGGTGTATCTCTCTCCTGTACGCCCTCTCATCTCCAGCTGAGATTCACTCAGCCGGCCGGTGTATCTCTCTCCTGTACACCCTCTCATCTCCAGCTGAGATTCACTCTGCCAGCCGGTGTATCTCTCTCCTGTACGCCCTCTCATCTCCAGCTGAGATTCACTCAACCAGCTGGTATATGTCTCTCCTGTACACCCTCTCATCTCCAACTGAGATTCACTCAACAAGCCGGTATATCTCTCCCCTGTACACCCCCTCATCTCCAGCTGAGATTCACTCTACTAGCCGGTATATCACTCTGCTGTACGCCCTCTCATTTCCAGCTGAGATTCACTCAGCCAGCCTGGTGTATCTCTCTGCTGTATGCCCTCTCATCTCCAGCTGAGATTCAATCAGCCAGCCAGTTTATCTCTCTCCTGTACGCCCTCTCATCTCCAGCCGAGATTCACTCAGCCAGCCGGTGTATCTCTCTCCTGTACGCCCTCTCATCTCCAGCTGAGATTCACTCAGCCAGCCGGTGTATCACTCTCCTGTATGCCCTCTGATCTCCAGCTGAGATTCACTCAGCCAGCCGGTGTATCTCTCTCCTGTACACCCTCTCATGTCCAGCTGAGATTCACTCAGCCAGACGGTGTATCTCTCTCCTGTACGCCCTCTCCTCTCCACCTGAGATTCACTCAACCAGCCGGTGTATCTCTCTCCTGTACGCCCTCTCCTCTCCACCTGAGATTCACTCAACCAGCCGGTGTATTTGTCACCTGTACACCCTCTCATCTCCACCTGAGATTCACTCAACCAGCCGGTGTATCTCTCTCCTGTACGCCCTCTCATCTCCACCTGAGATTCCCTCAACCAGCCGGTGTATCTCTCTCCTGTACGCCCTCTCATCTCCACCTGAGATTCTCTCAAACAGACGGTGAATCTCTCTCCTGTACGCCCTCTCATCTCCACCTGAGATTCACTCGACCAGCCGGTGTATCTCTCTCCTGTACGCCCTTTCATCTCCACCCGAGATTCACTCAACCAGCCGGTGTATCTCTCTCCTGCACGCCGTCTCATCTCCACCTGAGATTTACTCGACCAGCCGGTACATCTCTCTCCGGTACGCCCTCTCATCTCCACCTGAGATTCACTTGACCAGCCGGTATATGTCTCTCCGGTACGCCCTCTCATCTCCACCTGAGATTCACTCAACCAGCCGGTGTATCTCTCTCCTGTACGCCCTCTCATCTCCACCTGAGATTCCCTCAACCAGCCGGTGTATCTCTCTCCTGTACGCCCTCTCATCTCCACCTGAGATTCTCTCAAACAGACGGTGAATCTCTCTCCTGTACGCCCTCTCATCTCCACCTGAGATTCACTCAACCTGCTGGTATATCTCTCTCCTGTGCACCCTCTCATCTCCAACTGAGATTCACTCAACAGGCCGGTATATCTCTCCCCTGTACACCCCCTCATCTCCAGCTGAGATTCACTCTACTAGCCGGTATATCACTCTGCTGTACGCCCTCTCATTTCCAGCTGAGATTCACTCAGCCAGCCTGGTGTATCTCTCTGCTGTACGCCCACTCATCTCCAGCTGAGATTCAATCAGCCAGCCAGTTTATCTCTCTCCTGTACGCCCTCTCATCTCCAGCTGAGATTCACTCAGCCAGCCGGCGTATCTCTCTCCTGTACTCCCTCTCATCTCCAGCTGAGATTCACTCAGCCAGCCGGTGTATCTCTCTCCTGTACACCCTCTCATCTCCAGCTGAGATTCACTCAGCCAGCCGGTGTATCTCTCTCCTGTACGCCCTCTCATCTCCAGCTGAGATTCACTCAGGCAGCCTGTGTATCTCACTCCTGTGCGCCCTCTCCTCTCCAGCTGAGATTCACTCAGCCAGCCGGTGTATCACTCTCCTGTATGCCCTCTGATCTCCAGCTGAGATTCACTCAGCCAGCCGGTGTATCTCTCTCCAGTGAGCCCTCTCATCTCCAGCTGAGATTCACTCAGCCAGCCGGTGTATCTCTCTCCTGTACACCCTCTCATGTCCAGCTGAGATTCACTCAGCCAGACGGTGTATCTCTCTCCTGTACGCCCTCTCCTCTCCACCTGAGATTCACTCAACCAGCCGGTGTATCTCTCTCCTGTACACCCTCTCCTCTCCACCTGAGATTCACTCAACCAGCCGGTGTATCTCTCACCTGTACACCCTCTCATCTCCACCTGAGATTCACTCAACCAGCCGGTGTATCTCTCTCCTGTACGCCCTCTCATCTCCACCTGAGATTCCCTCAACCAGCCGGTGTATCTCTCTCCTGTACGCCCTCTCATCTCCACCTGAGATTCACTCAAACAGCCGGTGAATCTCTCTCCTGTACGCCCTCTCATCTCCACCCGAGATTCACTCAACCACCCGGGGTATCTCTCTACTGTACGCCCTCTCATCTCCACCCGAGATTCACTCAACCAGCAGGTGTATCTCTCTCCTGTACGCCCTCTCATCTCTACCTGAGATTCACTCGACCAGCTGGTGTAGCTCTCTCCTGTACGCCCTCTCATCTCCATCTGAGATTCACTCAACTAGCCGGTGTATCTCTCTCCTGTACGCCCTCTCATCTCCACCTGAGTTTCACTCGACCAGCCGGTGTATCACTCTCCTGTACGCCCTCTCATCTCCACCCGAGATTCACCCAAGCAGCCGGTATATCTCTCTCCTGTAGACCCTCTCATCTCCACCCGAGATTCACTCGACCAGCCGATATACCGTGCTCCTGTACACCCTCTCATCTCCACCTGAGATTCACTCAAGCAGCCGGTATATCTCTCTCCAGTACACCCTCTCATCTCCTCCTGAGATTCTGACAACCAGCCGGTATATATCTGTCCTGTATACGCTATCATCTCCACCGGAGATTCGCTCAACCAGCCGGTATACTCAATCCTCTACACCCTCTCAGCAAGACCTGAGATTTATTCAACCAGCCGGTATATCTCACTCCTGTACACCCTCTCATCTCCATCTGAGATTCACTCAACCAGCCGGAATATCTCTCTCCTGTACGCCCTCTCATCTCCACCTGAGTTTCACTCAACAAGCCGCTATATCTCTCTCCTGTACACCCTCTCATCTCCACCTGAGATTCACTCAACCAGCCGGTATATCTCTCTCCTGTACACCCTCTCATCTCCATCTGAGATTCACTTCAGCAGCCGGTATATCTCTCTCCTGTACGCCCTCTCATCTCCACCTGGGATTCATTCAACCAGCCAGTATATCTCTCTCCTGTATACCCTCCCATCTCCACCTGAGATTCACTCAAGCAGCCGGTATATCTCTCTCCTGTACACCATCTCATCTCCACCTGAGATTCACTCAACCAGTCGGTATATCTCTCTGCTGTACGCCCTCTCATCTCCACCCGAGATTCATTCAACCAGCCGGTGTATCTCACTCCTGTACGTACTCTCATCTCCACGAGAGATTCACTTAACCAGCCGGTATATGTCTCTCCTGTACGCCCTCTCATCTCCACCCGAGATTCACTCAACCAGCCTGTGTATCTGTCTCCTGTACGCCCTCTCATCTCCACCCGAGATTCACTCAAGCAGCCGGTATATCTCTCTCCTGTACAGTCTCTCATCTCCACCTGAGAATCACTCGACCAGCTGGTATATCTTGCTCCCGTACACCCTCTCATCTCCACCTGAGATTCACTCAAGGAGCCGATATATCTCTCCCCAGTACACCCCCTCATCTCCACCTGAGTTTCTGACAACCAGCCGGTATATCTCACTCCTGTACACCCACTCATCTCCACCTGAGATTCACTCAACCAGCCGGTATATCTCTCTCCTATGCACCCTTTCATCACCACCTGAGATTCACTCAACCAGCCGGTATGTCTCTCTCCTGTACACACTCTCATCTCCACCTGAGATTCACTCAACCAGGCTGTATATATCTGTCCTGTAAACCCTCTCATCTCCACCTGAGATTCACTCAACCAGCCGGTGTATTTCTCTCCTGCACGCCCTCTCATCTCCACCTGAGATACACTCGACCAGACGGTATATCTCTCTCCTGCACGCCCTCTCATCTCCACCTGAGATACACTCGACCAGACGGTATATCTCTCTCCTGCACGCCCTCTCATCTCCACCTGAGATTTACTCGACCAGCCGGTACATCTCTCTCCTGTACGCCCTCTCATCTCCACCTGAGATTCACTTGACCAGCCGGTATATCTCTCTCCGGTACGCCATCTCATCTGCACCTGAGATTCACTCGAGCAGCCGGTATATCTCACTCCTGTACACACTCTCATCTCCACCTGAGATTCACTCAACCAGCCGGTATATCTCTCTCCGATACACACTCTCATCTCCACCTGAGATTCACTCAACCAGCTGGTATATGTCTCTCCTGTACACCCTCTCATCTCCAACTGAGATTCACTCAACAAGCCGGTATATCTCTCCCCTGTACACCCCCTCATCTCCAGCTGAGATTCACTCTACTAGCCGGTATATCACTCTGCTGTACGCCCTCTCATTTCCAGCTGAGATTCACTCAGCCAGCCTGTTGTATCTCTCTGCTGTACGCCCTCTCATCTCCAGCTGAGATTCAATCAGCCAGCCAGTTTATCTCTCTCCTGTACGCCCTCTCATCTCCAGCCGAGATTCACTCAGGCAGCCGGTGTATCTCTCTCCTGCACGCCCTCTCATCTCCAGCTGAGTTTCACTCAGCCACCCGGTGTATCACTCTCCTGTATGCCCTCTGATCTCCAACTGAGATTCACTCAGCCAGCCGGTGTATCTCTCTCCTGTACACCCTCTCATGTCCAGCTGAGATTCACTCAGCCAGCCGGTGTATCTCCCTACTGTACGCCCTCTCATCTCCAGCTGAGATTCACTCAGGCAGCCGGTGTATCTCACTCCTGTGCGCCCTCTACGCTCCAGCTGAGATTCACTCAGCCAGCCGGTGTATCACTCTCCTGTATGCCCTCTCATCTCCAGCTGAGATTCACCCAGCCAGCCGGTGTATCTCTCTCCAGTAAGCCCTCTCATCTCCAGCTGAGATTCACTCAGCCAGCCGGTGTATCTCTCTCCTGTACACCCTCTCATGTCCAGCTGAGATTCACTCAGCCAGACGGTGTATCTCTCTCCTGTACGCCCTGTCCTCTCCACCTGAGATTCACTCAACCAGTCGGTGTATCGCTCTCCTGTACGCCCTCTCCTCTCCACCTGAGATTCACTCAACCAGCCGGTGTATCTCTCACCTGTACACCCTCTCATCTCCACCTGAGATTCACTCAACCAGCCGGTGTATCTCTCTCCTGTACGCCCTCTCATCTCCACCTGAGATTCACTCAAACAGCCGGTGAATCTCTCTCCTGTACGCCCTCTCATCTCCACCTGAGATTCACTCGACCAGCCGGTGTATCTCTCTCCTGTACGCCCTTTCATCTCCACCCGAGATTCACTCAACCAGCTGGTGTATCTCTCTACTGTACGCCCTCTCATCTCCACCCGAGATTCACTCAACCAGCCGGTGTATCTCTCTCCTGTACGCCCTCTCATCTCTACCTGAGATTCACTCGACCAGCTGGTGTAGCTCTCTCCTGTACGCCCTCTCATCTCCATCCGAGATTCACTCAACCAGCCGGTGTATCTCCCTCCTGTACACCCTCTCATCTCCACCTGAGTTTCACT
This sequence comes from Mobula birostris, assembly GCF_030028105.1. NCBI lineage: Eukaryota > Metazoa > Chordata > Chondrichthyes > Myliobatiformes > Myliobatidae > Mobula > Mobula birostris. The sequence goes on along the minus strand of NW_027274463.1, from coordinate 8,206 downwards.
CGACCAGCCGGTGTATCACTCTCCTGTACGCCCTCTCATCTCCACCCGAGATTCACACAAGCAGCCGATATATCTCTCTCCTGTACAGCCTCTCATCTCCACCTGAGAATCACTCGACCAGCTGGTATACCCTGCTCCCATACACCCTCTCATCTCCACCTGAGATTCACTCAAGGAGCCGGTATATCTCTCTCCATTACACCCTCTCATCCCCAACTGAGATTCTGACACCCAGCCGGTATATCTCTCTCCTGTACACCCTCTCATCTCCACCTCAGATTCACTCGACCAGCCGGTATATCTCACTCCTGTACACCCTCTCATCTCCACCTGAGATTCACTCAACCAGACGGTATATCACTCTCCTGTACGCCCTCTCATCTCCACCTGAGGTTCATTCAACCAGCCGGTATGTATCTGTCCTGTCAACCCTCTCATCTCCACCTGAGATTCACTCAACCAGCCGGTGTATCTCTCTCATGTACGCCCTCTCATCTCTACCTGAGATTCACTCGACCAGCTGGTGTAGCTCTCTACTGTGCGCCCTCTCATCTCCACCCGAGATTCACTCAACCAGCCGGTGTATCTCTCTCATGTACGCCCTCTCATCTCTACCTGAGATTCACTCGACCAGCTGGTGTAGCTCTCTCCTGTACGCCCTCTCATCTCCATCCGAGATTCACTCAACCAGCCGGCGTATCTCTCTCCTGTACGCCCTCTCATCTCCACCCGAGATTCACCCAAGCAGCCCGTATATATCTCTCCTGTACACACTCTCATCTCCACCTGAGATTCGCTCAACCAGCCGGTATATCTGAATCCCCTACAGCCTGTCAGCACCACCTGAGATTTATTCAACCAGCCGCTATATCTCACTCCTGTACACCCTCTAATCTCCATCTGAGATTCACTCAACCAGCCGGAATATCTCTCTCCTGTACGCCCTCTCATCTCCACCTGAGTTTCACTCAACAAGCCGCTATATCTCTCTCCTGTACACCCTGTCATCTCCACCTGAGATTCACTCAACCAACCGGTATATCTCTCTCCTGTACACCCTCTCATCTCCACCTGAGATTCACTCAATCAGCCGGTATATCTCTCTCCTGTATACCCTCCCATCTCCACCTGAGATTCACTCAACCAGCCGGAATATCTCTCTCCTGTACACCCTCTCATCTCCACCTGAGATTCACTCAACCAGCCGGTATATCTCTCTCCTGTACACCCTCTCATCTCCACCTGAGATTCACTCGACCAGCCATATATCTCTCTCCTGTACACCCACTCATCTCCACCTGAGATTCTGACAACCAGCCGGTATATCTCTCTCCTGTACACCCTCACATCTCCAGCTGAGATTCACTCAACCAGTCGGTATATCTCTCTCCTGTGCGCCTTCTCATCTCCACCCGAGATTCATTCAACCAGCCGGTGTATCTCACTCCTGTACGTCCTCTCATCTCCACGAGAGATTCACTCAACCAGCCGGTATATGTCTCTCATGTACGCCCTCTCATCTCCACCTGAGATTCACTCAACTAGCCGTTATATCTCTCTCCTGTATGCCCTCTCATCTCCACCTGAGATTCACTCAACTAGCCGGTATATCACTGTCCTGTACGCCCTCTCATGTCCAACTGTGATTCACTCAACCAGCCGGAATATCTCTCACCTGTACGCCCTCTCATCTCCACCTGAGATTCACTCAACCAGCCGGTATATCTCTCTCCTGTACACCCTCTCATCTCCACCTGAGATTCCCTCAAACAGCCGGTGTATCTCTCTCCTGTACGCCCTCTCATCTCCACCCGAGATTCACTCAACCAGCCTGTGTATCTGTCTCCTGTACGCCCTCTCATCTCTAGCTGAGATTCACTCGACCAGCTGGTATACCTTGCTCCCGTACACCCTCTCATCTCCACCTGAGATTCACTCAAGGAGCCGGTAAATCTCTCTCCAGTACACCCTCTCAACTCCACCTGAGATTCTGACAACCAGCCGGTATATCTCTCTCCTGTACACCCTCTCATCTCCACCTGAGATTCACTCAGCCAGCCGGTATATCTCACTCCTGTACACCCTCTCATGTCCATCTGAGAGTCACTCAACCAGCCGGTATATCTCTCTCCTGTTCACACTCTCAGCTCCACCTGAGATTCACTCAACCAGCCGGTATATATCTGTCCTGTAAACCCTCTCATCTCCACCTGAGATTCACTCAACCAGCCGGTATATCTCTCTCCTGTACACACTCTCATCTCCACCTGAGATTCACTCAACCAGCCGGTGTATCTCTCTCCTGTACGCCCTCTCATCTCCACCCGAGATTCACTCAACCTGCCGCTGCATCTCTCTCCTGTACGCCCTCTCATCTCCACCCGAGATTCACTCAAGCAGCCGGTATATCTCTCTCCTATACACCCTCTCATCACCACCTGAGATTCACTCAACCAGCCGGTATATCTCTCTCCTGTACACCCTCTCATCTCCACCTGAGATCTACTCAACCAGCCGGTATATCTCACTCCTGTACACCCTCTCATCTCCACCTGAGATTTACTCAACCAGCCGGTATATCTCTCTCCTGTACACCCTCTCATCTCCACCTGAGTTTCACTCAACCAGCCGGTGTATGTCTCTCCTGTCCACCCTCTCATCTCCACCTGAGATTTACTCAACCAGCCGGTATATCTCTCTCCAGTACACCCTCTCAATGCCACCTGAGATTCTGACAACCAGCTGGTATATCACTCTCCTGTACACCCTCTCATCTCCACCTGAGATTCACTGAGCCAGCAGGTGTATCTCTCTCCTGTACGCCCTCTCATCTCCAGCTGAGATTCACTCAGGCAGCCGGTGTATCTCCGTCCTGTACGCCCTCTCCTCTCCAGCTGAGATTCACTCAGCCAGCCGGAGTATCTCTCTCCTTTATGCCCTCTGATCTCCAGCTGAGATTCACTCAGCCAGCCGGTGCATCTCTCTCCAGTAAGCCCTCTCATCTCCAGCTGAGATTCACTCAGCCAGCCGGTGTACCTCTCTCCTGTACACCCTCTCATGTCCAGCTGAGATTCACTCAGCCAGCCGGTGTATCTCTCTCCTGTACGCCCTCTCCTCTCCACCTGAGATTCACTCAACCAGCCGGTGTATCTCTCTCCTGTACACCCTCTCCTCTCCACCTGAGATTCACTCAACCAGCCGGTGTATCTCTCACCTGTACACCCTCTCATCTCCACCTGAGATTCACTCAACCAGCCGGTGTATCTCTCTCCTTTACGCCCTCTCATCTACACCTGAGATTCCATCAACCAGCCGGTGTATCTCTCTCCTGTACGCCCTCTCATCTCCACCTGAGATTCACAGAAACAGCCGGTGAATCTCTCTCCTGTACGCCCTTTCATCTCCACCTGAGATTCACTCGACCAGCCGGTGTATCTCTCTCCTGTACGCCCTTTCATCTCCACCCGAGATTCACTCAACCAGCCGGTGTATCTCTCTACTGCACGCCCTCTCATCTCCACCCGAGATTCACTCGACCAGCCGGTGTATCTCTCTCATGTACGCCCTCTCATCTCCACCTGAGATTCACTCGACCAGCTGGTGTAGCTCTCTCCTGTACGCCCTCTCATCTCCACCTGAGATTCACTCAACCAGCCAGTATATCTCTCTCCTGTATGCCCTCTCATCTCCACCTGAGATTCACTCAGCCAGCCGGTGTATCTCTCTCCTGTACGCCCTCTCATCTCCAGCTGAGATTCACTCAGCCAGCCGGTGTATCTCTCTCCTGTATGCGCTCTGATCTCCAGCTGAGATTCACTCAGCCAGCCGGTGTATCTCTCTCCAGTAAGCCCTCTCATCTCCAGCTGAGATTCGCTCAGCCAGCCGGTGTATCTCTCTCCTGTACACCCTCTCATGTCCAGCTGAGATTCACTCAGCCAGCCGGTGTATCTCTCTCCTGTACGCCCTCTCATCTCCACCTGAGATTCACTCAACCAGCCGGTGTATCTCTCTCCTGTAGGCCCTCTCCTCTCCACCTGAGATTCACTCAACCAGCCGGTGTATCTCTCACCTGTACACCCTCTCATCTCCACTTGAGATTCACTCAACCAGCCGTTGTATCTCTCTCCTGTACGCCCTCTCATCTCCACCTGAGATTCCCTCAACCAGCCGGTGTATCTCCCTCCTGTACGCCTTCTCATCTCCACCTGAGATTCACTCAAACAGCCGGTGAATCTCTCTCCTGTACGCCCTCTCATCTCCACCTGAGATTCACTCGACCAGCCGGTGTGTCTCTCTCCTGTACGCCCTTTCATCTCCACCCGAGATTTACTCAACCAGCCGGTGTATCTCTCTACTGTACGCCCTCTCATCTCCACCCGAGATTCACTCAACCAGCCGGTGTATCTCTCTCATGTACGCCCTCTCATCTCTACCTGAGATTCACTCGACCAGCTGGTGTAGCTCTCTCCTGTACGCCCTCTCATCTCCATCCGAGATTCACTCAACCAGCCGGCGTATCTCTCTCCTGTACGCCCTCTCATCTCCACCCGAGATTCACCCAAGCAGCCGGTATATCTCTCTCCAGTACACCCTCTCATCTCCTCCTGAGATTCTGACAACCAGCTGGTATATATCTCTCCTGTACACACTCTCATCTCCACCTGAGATTCGCTCAACCAGCCGGTATATCTCAATCCTGTACACCCTCTAATCTCCATCTGAGATTCACTCAACAAGCCGGAATATCTCTCTCCTGTACGCCCTCTCATCTCCACCTGAGTTTCACTCAACAAGCCGCTATATCTCTCTCCTGTACACCCTGTCATCTCCACCTGAGATTCACTCAACCAACCGGTATATCTCTCTCCTGTACACCCTCTCATCTCCACCTGAGATTCACTCAATCAGCCGGTATATCTCTCTCCTGTATACCCTCCCATCTCCACCTGAGATTCACTCAACCAGCCGGAATATCTCTCTCCTGTACACCCTCTCATCTCCACCTGAGATTCGCTCAACTAGCCGGTATATCACTGTCCTGTACGCCCTCTCATGTCCAACTGTGATTCACTCAACCAGCCGGAATATCTCTCACCTGTACGCCCTCTCATCTCCACCTGAGATTCACTCAACCAGCCGGTATATCTCTCTCCTGTACACCCTCTCATCTCCACCTGAGATTCCCTCAAACAGCCTGTGTATCTCTCTCCTGTACGCCCTCTCATCTCTAGCTGAGATTCACTCGACCAGCTGGTATACCTTGCTCCCGTACACCCTCTCATCTCCACCTGAGATTCACTCAGCCAGCCGGTGTATCTCTCTTCTGTTCACACTCTCAGCTCCACCTGAGATTCACTCAACCAGCCGGTATATATCTGTCCTGTAAACCCTCTCATCTCCACCTGAGATTCACTCAACCAGCCGGTATATCTCTCTCCTGTACACACTCTCATCTCCACCTGAGATTCACTCAACCAGCCGGTGTATCGCTCTCCTGTACGCCCTCTCATCTCCACCCGAGATTCACTCAAGCAGCCGGTATATCTCTCTCCTATACACCCTCTCATCACCACCTGAGATTCACTCAGCCAGCCGGTGTATCTCTCTCCTGTACGCCCTCTCATCTCCAGCTGAGATTCACTCAGGCAGCCGGTGTATCTCCGTCCTGTACGCCCTCTCCTCTCCAGCTGAGATTCACTCAGCCAGCCGGAGTATCTCTCTCCTTTATGCCCTCTGATCTCCAGCTGAGATTCACTCAGCCAGCCGGTGCATCTCTCTCCAGTAAGCCCTCTCATCTCCAGCTGAGATTCACTCAGCCAGCCGGTGTACCTCTCTCCTGTACACCCTCTCATGTCCAGCTGAGATTCACTCAGCCATCCGGTGTATCTCTCTCCTGTACGCCCTCTCCTCTCCACCTGAGATTCACTCAACCAGCCGGTGTATCTCTCTCCTGTACACCCTCTCCTCTCCACCTGAGATTCACTCAACCAGCCGGTGTATCTCTCACCTGTACACCCTCTCATCTCCACCTGAGATTCACTCAACCAGCCGGTGTATCTCTCTCCTTTACGCCCTCTCATCTACACCTGAGATTCCATCAACCAGCCGGTGTATCTCTCTCCTGTACGCCCTCTCATCTCCACCTGAGATTCACAGAAACAGCCGGTGAATCTCTCTCCTGTATGCCCTCTCATCTCCACCTGAGATTCACTCGACCAGCCGGTGTATCTCTCTCCTGTACGCCCTTTCATCTCCACCCGAGATTCACTCAACCAGCCGGTGTATCTCTCTACTGCACGCCCTCTCATCTCCACCCGAGATTCACTCAACCAGCCCGTGTATCTCTCTCATGTACGCCCTCTCATCTCCACCTGAGATTCACTCGACCAGCTGGTGTAGCTCTCTCCTGTACGCCCTCTCATCTCCACCTGAGATTCACTCAACCAGCCAGTATATCTCTCTCCTGTACGCCCTCTCATCTCCACCTGAGATTCACTCAACCACCCGGTATATCTCTCTCCTGTACACCCTCTCATCTCCACCTGAGATTCTGACAACAAGCCAGTATATCTCTCTCCTGTACACCCTCACATCTCCAGCTGAGATTTACTCAACCAGTCGGTATATCTCTCTGCTGTACGCCCTCTCATCTCCACCCGAGATTCACTCAACCAGCCGGTGTATCTCACTACTGTACGTCCTCTCATCTCCACGAGAGATTCACTCAACCAGCCGGTATATCTCTCTCCTGTACACCCTCTCATCTCCAACTGAGATTCACTCAACCAGCCGGTGTATCGCTCTCCTGTACACCCTCTCATCTCCACCTGAGATTCCCTCAAACAGCCGGTGTATCTCTCTGCTGTACGCTTTCTCATCTCCACCCGAGATTCACTCAACCAGCCGCTGTATCTCTCTCCTGTACGCCCTCTCATCTCCACCCGAGATTCACTCAACCATCCTGTGTATCTGTCTCCTGTACGCCCTCTCATCTCCACCTGAGGTTCACTCGACCAGCTGGTATACCTTGCTCCCGTACACCCTCTCATCTCCACCTGAGATTCACTCAAGGAGCCGGTATATCTCTCCGCAGTACACCCTCTCAACTCCACCCGAGATTCACTCAACCAGCCGGTGTATCTCTCTACTGTACGCCCTCTCATCTCCACCCGAGATTCACTCAACCAGCCGGTATATGTCTCTCATGTACGCCCTCTCATGTCCATCTGAGATTCACTCAACCAGCTTGTAAATCTCTCTCCTGTTCACACTCTCAGCTCCACCTGAGATTCACTCAACCAGCCGGAATATATCTGTCCTGTAAACCCTCTGATCTCCACCTGAGATTCACTCAAGAATCCGGTGTATCTCTCTCCTGTACGCCCTCCCATCTCCACCTGTGATTCACTCAACCAGCCGGTGTATCTCTCTCCTGTACGCCCTGTCATCTCCACCTGAGATTCACTCAACCGGCCGGCATATCTCTCACCTGTACGCCCTCTCATTTCCACCTGAGATTCACTCAACCAGCCGGTGTATCACTCTCCTGTACGCCCTCTCATCTTCACCTGAGATTCACTCAACGAGCCGGTGTATCTCTCTCCTGTACGCCCTCTCATCTCCCCTGAGATTCACTCAACCAGCCGGTGTATCTCTCTCTTGTACGCCCTCTCATATCCACCTGGGATTCACTCAATCAGCCGGTATATCTCTCTCCTGTACACCCTCCCATCTCCACCTGAGATTCACTGAACCAGCCAGTATATCTCTCTCCTGTATGCCCTCTCATCTCCACCTGAGATGCACTCGACCAGCCGGTATATCTCTGTCCTGTACGCCCTCTCATCTCCACGCGAGATTCAGTGAACCAGCCGGCATATCTCTCTCCTGTACGCCCTCTCATCTCCACCCGAGATTCACTCAACCAGCCGGTGTATCTCTCTCCTGTACGCCCTCTCATCTCCACCTGGGATTCACTCAATCAGCCGGTATATCTCTCTCCTGTACACCCTCCCATCTCCACCTGAGATTCACTCAACCAGCCAGTATCTCTCTCTCCTGTACACCTTCTCATCTCCACCTGAGATTCACTCAACCAGCCGGTGTATCGCTCTCCTGTACGCCCTCTCATCTCCACCCGAGATTCACTCAAGCAGCCGGTATATCTCTCTCCTATACACCCTCTCATCACCACCTGAGATTCACT